>NC_069503.1:766915954-767215954 GCF_027579735.1 Bombina bombina | reverse complement strand
AGATCCTAAACAAATTTCTCAGGGTACCGTCGTTCAAGATGGAAACCATTCGAACAATTCTACCCACTATCCAGGAAGGTCAATTTATGACTACCTTGGATCTAAAGGATGCATACCTACATATTCCTATCCACAAAGAACATCATCATTTCCTAAGGTTCGCCTTTCTGGACAAACATTACCAGTTTGTGGCCCTCCCATTCGGGTTAGCCACTGCTCCAAGGATTTTCACAAAGGTACTAGGATCCCTTCTAGCGGTTCTAAGACCGAGGGGCATTGCAGTAGTACCTTACTTGGACGACATTCTAATACAAGCGTCGTCCCTGTCAAAAGCAAAGGCTCATACAGACATCGTTCTGGCCTTTCTCAGATCACACGGATGGAAGGTGAACATAGAAAAAAGTTCTCTGTCTCCGTCAACAAGAGTTCCCTTCTTGGGAACAATAATAGATTCCTTAGAAATGAGGATTTTTCTGACAGAGGTCAGAAAGTCAAAACTTCTAAGCATTTGTCAAATTCTTCATTCTGTTCCACGTCCTTCCATAGCGCAGTGCATGGAAGTAGTAGGGTTGATGGTTGCAGCAATGGACATAGTTCCTTTTGCACAAATTCATCTAAGACCATTACAACTGTGCATGCTCAAACAGTGTAATGGGGACTATACAGACTTGTCTCCAATGATTCAGGTAGATCAGAAGACCAGAGATTCACTCCGTTGGTGGCTGACCCTGGACCATCTATCCCAGGGAATGAGCTTCCGCAGACCAGAGTGGGTCATTGTCACGACCGACGCCAGTCTAGTGGGCTGGGGCGCGGTCTGGGAATCCCTGAAAGCTCAGGGACTATGGTCTCGGGAAGAGTCTCTTCTCCCGATAAACATTCTGGAACTAAGAGCGATCTTCAATGCTCTCAGGGCTTGGCCTCAGCTAGCAAAGGCCAGATTCATAAGATTCCAATCAGACAACATGACGACCGTTGCGTATATCAATCATCAGGGCGATGAAAGAAGTGACCAAAATAATTCAATGGGCGGAGGATCACTCCTGCCACCTATCTGCGATCCACATCCCATGTGTGGAAAACTGGGAGGCGGATTATCTGAGTCGTCAGACATTCCATCCGGGGGAGTGGGAACTCCACCCGGAGATCTTTGCCCAACTAACTCAATTATGGGGCATTCCGGACATGGATCTGATGGCGTCTCGTCAGAACTTCAAGGTTCCTTGCTACGGGTCCAGATCCAGGGATCCCAAGGCGACTCTAGTAGATGCACTAGTAGCACCTTGGACCTTCAACCTAGCTTATGTATTTCCACCGTTTCCTCTCATTCCCAGGCTGGTAGCCAGGATCAAACAGGAGAGGGCCTTGGTGATCTTGATAGCTCCTGCGTGGCCACGCAGGACTTGGTATGCAGACCTGGTGAATATGTCATCGGTTCCACCATGGAAGCTACCTTTGAGACAGGACCTTCTTGTTCAGGGTCCATTCGAACATCCAAATCTGGTCTCCCTCCAGCTGACGGCTTGGAGATTGAACGCTTGATTCTATCAAAGCGTGGGTTTTCAGATTCTGTGATAGATACTCTGGTTCAGGCCAGAAAACCGGTAACTAGAAAGATTTACCATAAAATATGGAAAAGATATATCTGTTGGTGTGAATCCATAGGATTCCCATGGAATAAGATAAAAATTCCTAAGATTCTCTCCTTTCTACAAGAAGGTTTGGAGAAAGGATTATCTGCAAGTTCTCTAAAGGGACAGATCTCTGCTTTATCTGTCTTACTACACAAAAGACTGGCAGTTGTGCCAGATGTTCAAGCATTTGTTCAGGCTCTGGTTAGGATCAAGCCTGTTTACAGACCTTTGACTCCTCCCTGGAGTCTAAATCTAGTTCTTTCAGTTCTTCAAGGGGTTCTGTTTGAACCTTTACATTCCATAGATATTAAGTTACTATCTTGACCAGGAGATAGTTGTACCTTCTTTATGTCCGAATCCAGTTTCAAAGAAGGAACGTTTGTTACACAATTTGGACGTAGTCCGTGCTCTAAAATTCTATTTAGAGGCTACAAAAGATTTCAGACAAACATCTTCTTTGTTTGTTGTCTATTCTGGTAAAAGGAGAGGTCAAAAAGCGACTTCTACCTCTCTTTCCTTTTGGCTTAAAAGCATCATCCGATTGGCTTATGAGACTGCCGGACGGCAGCCTCCTGAAAGAATCACAGCTCACTCCACTAGGGCTGTGGCTTCCACATGGGCCTTCAAGAACGAGGCTTCTGTTGACCAGATATGTAAGGCAGCGACTTGGTCTTCACTGCACACTTTTGCCAAATTTTACAAATTTGATACTTTTGCTTCTTCGGAGGCTATTTTTGGGAGAAAGGTTTTGCAAGCCGTGGTGCCTTCCGTTTAGGTAACCTGATTTGCTCCCTCCCTTCATCCGTGTCCTAAAGCTTTGGTATTGGTTCCCACAAGTAAGGATGACGCCGTGGACCGGACACACCAATGTTGGAGAAAACAGAATTTATGCTTACCTGATAAATTACTTTCTCCAACGGTGTGTCCGGTCCACGGCCCGCCCTGGTTTTTTTAATCAGGTCTGATGAATTATTTTCTTTAACTACAGTCACCACGGTACCATATGGTTTCTCCTATATTTTTCCTCCTGTCCGTCGGTCGAATGACTGGGGTGGGCGGAGCCTAGGAGGGACTATATGGCCAGCTTTGCTGGGACTCTTTGCCATTTCCTGTTGGGGAAGAGATATTCCCACAAGTAAGGATGACGCCGTGGACCGGACACACCGTTGGAGAAAGTAATTTATCAGGTAAGCATAAATTCTGTTTTTAAATCGTTTCATAGAAAATGCGATTTTTAAACACATTTTAATATATTATAAGTGTAATATTTTCACGTTTGGTCTTAAAATGATCAGAAGAAATGGTACTGTGTGATTCATGTGTATTTGAACATGTAACTTATTAGTACTAGGAATCATGGTGTGTTGAATAATCACTTTATAAGGATATATTAAATTGTTAGCAATATTGATGATGAGATCTGCATTCCTGGGTGTCTGCTGCCACCTATGGATCAGGAACGGTATCACAGCCAAAAGACATTTGGCTGCTCAGGGAGGCGTTTCCCAAAATAACCTATGAGATATTCAGATCCAAGGGCGAATCAGAGACATGCTCCGCAAGGGCAAATAACAGACAAGCTTGAGGGCATATCATATTGTTTCACTGATGATTAGAATAATAAAGGGTGGGGATTTTCACATGATATGACCTCAATGCAAGGAGAGAAAAAAGGTATTTTTAACTGCTGAAACTTGTGACTGAATAACTGCTGCCAAATCGGGACACAGTCACTTTAAGCAAAATTGGACTACCTTTTCTTATCCACATCGCAATACACTTATTCATATGAGGTGAAACAAGAAGTTCTGGAAGCTGAAACATTGATTTGTTTATTTGGGTGATGTATGACTGTTCTATATTTTTAATATTTTAGACAAAGGTATTTGCAGTTAGTAATTTTAAAAGGGCACTTTGTATTTTAGCTTGCATTCATAATCCTGTGTGGTTTAAAACTAATCTTTTGTTTGCCAAGTAATTTATAATTGTAGCCATATAAATATATTTTAGAATTTGCCTTATTGCTGCTAAAGAATTTATTTCATCTTAGATAAGTTAGCATATAATTTTGTTGTGTGCATTAATAATATATATAATTTCTGATGTATATAATTGGAGTTATATAGGATCAATTGTAGGCTAAGTAGCTTAAGTATATTTGTCTGGAAGTTAACAAACCATTAACAACCTTGGCATCTCATTGTGATATTTAAATGCAACTCTGATTTGGGAGATTATTGTGAATAAGGTAATTTTTATGATCTTTGTATAGCATATTATAACAGCATAAACGTGTATAGTTTGATTCAAACCTGGTTCCTATAAATATAATTCAATGTGTCTATAAATTTAACTAATATAAAGAATTTAAGAATTTACATTAATTTTAATTGTTTCGTGTATGCATTTTATTGGGGGGTTAATTTAAAGAATAATTATTAAATATATTGTATTATTACCCAGCCATAAACTGACAAGGAGCTATTACTACCCTTTCTAAGACAACTACCATTCCTATTGAGGATAGTTGCTCTTTTAAGTATCCAATGGATAAGAAGCTAGAGGCTTACCTGAAAAAGATGTACATCCATCAAGGATTACAGTGGCAACCTGAGGCGAGTATTGCCATGGTTGCGGGGGCTGCATCTTATTGGTGTGATGCCTTGTCTGATCTTATTTCTGAAGAAACTACAGTAGAGGAAATCCAGGATAGGATCAAAGCTATTAAATTGGCAAATACCTTTATCTGTGATGCCAACAAGCAAATGATTAGATAGGGAGCTAAGATGTCTAGCTTTACTGTGCTAGCCCGCAGAGCTCTGTGGTTAAAATCTTGGTTAGCTGATGTTTCCTCAAAGGCCAAGCTTTTATCTTTACCTTATGAGGGTAAAACTCTGTTTGGACCTGGTTTGGCGGAAATCATTTCAGAAATTACAGGTGGAACGGGATCTTTCCTACCTCAGGACAAGAAATATAGGCATAGGGGTCGACAATCTTCTAATTTTCGTTCCTTTCACAACTTTAAGGGACAAAAATCCTCCTCTTCTAAACCAGAACAATCGAAGTCCTCTTGGAAATCCAACCAGCCCTGGAACAAGGGAAAACAAAAGAAAAAGCCCTCTGCTTACTCAAAGTCAGCATGAAGGGTCCGTCCCTGATCCAATTTTGGTTCGGGTGCAGGGGCTAACTTTCTTTTTTTCAAACAAGCCTGGATTTGTGATGTCCCAGATCCATGGATTGTGGACATAGTATCCCAGGATTACAAGATAGGGTTCAAGTCTTGCCCTCCAAGGGGCAGATTTCTCCTGTCAATATTATCCTCAATCCAGGAAAAGGAGGCCTTCTTAAGTTGCGTAAAGGACCTATCCTCCCTGGGAGTTATTGTACCAGTCCCTCTAAAGGAACAAGGTCTAGGATTCTATTCAAATCTATTTGTGGTTCCCAAAAAGGAGAGGACTTTTCGTCCCATCCTAGATTTAAATAATTTTAACAAGTTCCTCAAGGTTCCGTCTTTCAAAATGGAAACTATTCGTTCCATTCTTCCGTTGGTCCAGGAAGGTCAGTTCATGACGACCATAGACCTGAAGGACGCGTACTTACATGTTCCCATTCACCTGGATCATCACCAATTTCCTAATATTTGCCTTTCTGGACAAGCATTTCCAGTTTATTGCCCTTCCATTTGGTCTTACCACGGCTCCCAGAATATTCACAAAGGTCCTGGGAGCACTATTGGCAGTGATCAGATCCCAGGGAATTGCAGTGGCGCCTTATCTAGATGACATCTTGGTTCAGACATCATCTTTTCAACTTGCAAAATCTCATACAGAGATGTTGTTGTCTTTTCTACATTCCCACGGGTGGAAGGTGAATTTGGAAAAGAGTTCTCTAATTCCATCTACCAAAGTGTGTTTCCTAGAGACTATAATAGATTCCCTCTCCATGCAAATGTTCCTGACGGAGGTCAGAAAATCCGAGATTCTTGCTTCATTCCTTTCTCTCCAGTCTACCTTTTGTCCATCTGTGGCTTAATGCATGGAGGTGATTAGTCTGATGGTGGCATCCATGGACATAATTCCTTTTGCTCGGTTCCATCTGCGACAACTGCAACTTTGTATGCTCTGTCAATGGAACGGAGACCATTCGGATATATCTCAGAGAATAAATCTGGACCCTCTAAGAAGAGACTCTTTTGTGGTGAATGTCACAGGAACATCTGTCTTGGGGCACTTGTTTTCTGAGACCTTCCTGGGAGATTGTGACTACGGACGCCAGTCTGTCAGGCTGGAGAGCTGTTTGGGGTCTTTTGAAGGCTCAGGGTCTGTGGTCTCGAGAAGAGTCCTCTTTTCCCATAAACATCTTGGAGTTGAAAGCTATCTTCAATGCCCTAGTGGCGTGGCCTCAACTATCTTTAGTCCGGTTTATCAGATTCCAGTCGGACGACATCATCTCAGTTGCTTACATCAACTGCCAGGGAAGGACTCAGAGTTCCTTAGCTATGAAGGATGGGACTTGCATTCTACAGTGGGCGAAAGCCCGCAATTGTCTTCTATCTGCCATCCACATTCCAGGAGTGGACAACAAGGAGGAAGATTTTCTGAGCAGACAGACCTTTTATCCCGGGGAGTGGGCTCTCCATTGGGAAGTGTTCTGTCAGCTAACCCTCAAGTGGGGTGTTCCAGAGTTGGATCTGATGGCTTCCCCCCAAAATCAAGGTTCCAAAGTACGGTTTAATCAAAGAGATCCTCAGGCCGTTGTGATGCCCTAGCGGTTCCTCCAAGGTTTTCTCTGGCATATCTGTTTCCTCCATTTGCTCTCCTTCCACAAGTTATTGCTCATATCAAACAGGAGAGAGCATTGCTGATCCTAATAGCTCCTGCATGGCCTCGCAGGATCTGGTTTGCGGATCTGGTAAGGATGTCATCTCTACCTTGAAGGTTACCTTTAGAGGAAGGAGCTTCTAATTCAGGGTCCTTTCCTCCATCCAAACCTAGATTATATGAAGCTAACTGCTTGGAGATTGAACGCCTAGTTCTGTCTAGACGTGGTTTTTCTGAAGCGCATCATTGAAACTATGATTCAGGCTTGAAAACCTGTTACTCGCAAGATTTACCATAAGATATGGCGTAAATATCTTTACTGGTGCGAATCTCTAAGGGGTTCTTCTGGAGCAGGGTGAGGATTCACCGGATTTTGTCTTTTCTTCAGGATGGCCTAGAGAAGGGTTTATTGGTCAGTTCTCTAAAGGGTCAGATTTCTGCATTATCTATCCTTTTACTAAAACGTCTGGCAGATTTACCAGATGTTCAAGCCTTTGTTTAGGCCCTGGTTAGAATCAGGTCTGTGTTTAAACCTGTTGCTCCCCTGTGGAGCCTTAATCTAGTTCTTAAAGTTTTGCAGCAGGCTCCGTTTGAACCTATGCATGTTGTTGCTATTAAATTGTTATCTTGGAAGGTTTTGTTTCTTCTTGCTATTTCTTCCACTCGCAGAGTGTCTGAGCTTCCAGCTCTGCAGTGTGATTCTCCATACCTTATTTTTCATGCTGATAAGGAGGTCCTTCGTACTAAATTGGGGTTTCTCCGTAAGGTGGTGTTGGATCGAAATATTAATCAGTAAATTGTTGTTCCTTCTTTTTGTCCTAATCCTTCTTCTCATAAGGAACGTTTTTTGCATAACTTGGATGTTGTGCGGGCTCCTAAAGTTTTACTTACAAGCTACTAAAGATTTTTGGCAATCTTCTGCCTTGTTAGTTGTTTTCTCTGGAAAGCGTAAGGGTCAGAAGGCCACTTCTACTACTCTGTCTCTCTAGTTGAGAAGTTTGATTCGTTTGGCCTATGAGACTGCTGGACAACAGCCTCCTGAGAGAATTACGGCTCATTCCACTAGGGCTGTCTCCTCGTCTTGGGCTTTCAAAAATGAAGCTTCTGTGGAACAGATTTGCAAGGTGGCAACATGGTCCTCTCTGCATACTTTTTCCAAATTCTACAAATTTGATTCTTTTGCCTCGGGTGAGGTTTCTTTTGGGAGAAAGGTTCTTCAAGCTGTGGTGCCTTCTGTTTAGGTCCTCCTGCCTTTTTCTCCCTCCCTGTTCATTCTGTGTCCTCTAGCTTGGGTATTGGTTCCCACTAGTAATTGGAATGATGTTGTGGACTCTCCATGTCTTTGGAAAGAAAACAAAAGTTATGCTTACCTGATAAATGTATTTATTTCCGGACATGGAGAGTCCACGACCCTGCCCTCTACTTTATTGTAAATCGGCAGTTTTTTTTTAATAAACCTCAGGCACCTTTTCAACCTTTTGTTTCTTCTTTTTCCTTCAGCTGAATGACTGGGGATTATGGGTAAGAGAAGTTACACTTAACAGCTTTGCTGGGGTGCTCTTTTCCTCCTCCTGCTGGCCAGGAGTTGAATATCCCATTAGTAATTGGAATGACGTTGTGAAATCTCTGTCTGGAAAGAAAGAAATTTATCAGGTAAGCATAAATTTTGTTTTTATAGGTAGATTAGCCGGTAAGAACAGTGACATATTGCAGTCACGTTCAGCACTAGAAGAAATATGCTGTAGGTATAATAAACCTTGTTGGTAATGCAATAAATGGGCTCTAGATCACTATAAAACTTCCTCAGAGAACCTACAAACATGACAGAGGAGTAGATAGGAGTTCAGCCAGGCAGTGAAAATCTTCTCCCGTTGTGGAGATGCCACCAGCCTCCTAGGTGAAATGTGGGCATGCTCACCCATCTCCTGGTCTACAGTGTGCTGCTCCTTGTTATCACCTTACAGATCTTTGGCACTGTATTTGCACTGATTTGGATGGGCCAATTTACTGGTAGCTGTCTTTTGCAGCTAAGGTGAACACAGTAGACAGATGCTGAGAGGTAAGTACCATTATAGCCAGCAGGCTATTAGCATGATCATGTACACATTTCACATATCCTGGGTACATAGTCAAATACATAATTTAATGCTACATAAACTTTTAGGCACTTTGGGTACTGTTAGAAAAATATCAAAAATCTATGTACTGTCTCTTTAAATTTACTGCTTTCAGCTTTTTTGCACATCCAAGCTCCGATCCTCATCTGCAGCAGGCTATCACATGATTAGGAGGATATTTAGCCCTGTTGAGAGCTAACTTTTGCTTCATGCGCTAAAAGGGATCTGCAAACCTCAGCTGTTAATTATTGGAACAAAAATAGAACTGGTCATCTTGCTGACACAATTTAATTTTCAATTGGAGCGATGAGCACCCTTTATTTCAAGAACTTACATATTATTGTATAAATTTAAAGGGACAGTCTAGGCCAAAATAAACTTTCATGATTCAGATAGAGCATGTAATTTTAAACAATTTTCCAATTTACTTTTATCACCAATTTTGCTCTTGGTATTCTTAGTTGAAAGCTTAATCTAGGAGGTTCATATGCTAATTTCTTAGACCTTGAAGCCCACCTCTTTCAGATTGCATTTTAACAGTTTTTCACCACTAGAGGGTGTTAGTTCACGTATTTCATATAGATAACACTGTGCTCATGCACAAGAAGTTATCTGGGAGCAGGCACTGATTGGCTAGACTGCAAGTCTGTCAAAAGAACTGAAAAAAGGGGCAGTTTGCAGAGGCTTAGATACAAGAAAATCACAGAGGTTAAAAGTATATTATTATAACTGTGTTAGTTATGCAAAACTGAGAAATGGGTAATAAAGGGATTATCTATCTTTTAAAACAATAAAAATTCTGGTGTAGACTGTCCCTTTAACCCTTGGTTTATTATTTTTCTTTTCTTTTTTGTTGAAATCTTTTTATTGTTTTTTTCAGTTGGTGATCAAAATATACATATAACAAAGTCAATAACAGTAAACCTATAATAAATAATACAGTCTTCAAGTGCTTCCTCTGAATAAAATATGAATTGACAAAGAACGGTTGATAGTATTAGCAATTATCTTTCGGGAACCTTATGTTGAGCCATTGCCTTTCTTAACGTGGGATTAATGTCTATATGCATCGTGAAATTAGTTACAGCGTGGATGGGGATATAATCCTACAAACAACCTCCTACCCATCTACATAAATATTTGAGTCTAGTTCTGCTTACGGGGGTCTCTCTACTCCAAGGACCAGTACTGTTGGGCCACCCACATCCCCAACCATCTGATTGGTATTTCTTCTAGCTCTGTTTACTTGTTCAATATACATAATGTATGGCTCCCATTGTTGAATAAATCTGTTCTTCGTATTCAAGAGAGCTGCAGAGACACTAGTCATATTATAGTGGTATTCTATTTTCTTTTTAATATATTCAAATGTGGGAGGATCTACTTTCCAATATCTAGCTATACAAATCCTCACTACGGTGCAGATCATAGCTATTAGTTTGTGGTGTCTTTTTTCAAATTCCCTTCCGGGAGAAAATGGAGTAAGGCCTGTTATAGGTAAGGTCTATTTCCATTTCTAGAATTAAACTTAAATATGCAGAGTTCATCTCCCATATCCTTTTCACCTTCTCACATTTCCACCACATGTGTAAGTATGACCCTATCTCTCCACATCCCCTATAACACATGTGAGGGGTGTCATCTAGGGACTTAGCTAATCTGGTGGGGTATATATACCATTTGTAAAGTACCTTAATGTAATTTTCATTCAGCATTGCATTAGGAGAAAATGACAGGCCTCTGTTAATGTTTGTAACCCAGGTTTCTACCGTCCACGTCTTATTTAAGTCTTGTTCCCATTTAGTCATAATGAAATTCTTTTCCATAACGTTCCCCCCACTGAAAGTCGGGTAGAGTAGCGATATCAGGCCACTTCTAGGATTTTTTGTGAGACATAGTGACTCAAATATGGTGTTAGTCGGAGGTTTATCTGATCCTATTATCTCTCTTTCTCTGGATTTAAGCTGTAGGTAGTGAAACCATTCATTTCGCTCAGGTGTACCCAATTCCATATATTGCATATAGGACAGTATATTGTTATTGATAAGTGTGTCTGCATTCCGGTAGAGGCCCTTATATTCCCATTTCTTTTGTATGTGAGTGCTGACTAAGGAGTCAAGTGGGGTGAGTGGGGTCAGTTGTGATTTTACATTAAGTAAATTACATGACTTGATCAATTTATCCCATATAAAGGTGGTGTCACTGTTAGAGATATATTGTTTAATGTGCCAGGGCCTATTTTGTTTTGTCGACCAAAGAATATTATCTAGCCTTCCTACCCCCATGATGTCCTTTTCTAATTGTACCCACTGCGGTGCTTGGTCTAATTTGTACCATTGCATGGTCTGTGCAAGTCTAGCTGCTTAGTAATATGAGATGAGATTTGGTAATCCAACCTCTCCACCTCCTCTATGTCTCGTCAGGACATGTTTGTTTATCCTTGCTCTTTTCCCCTGCCAAACATATCTTAAGATTTCTTTTTGCATCAGATGTAGATCTGTAAGTGGAATCGATATCGGGAGTGCTCTAAATAGATATAGGAGTTTAGGCAACACTGTCATTTTAATGGAAATCATTCTCCCATATAGTGAGATATTATATTTGGCCAATTTAACTAGTTGCTCTCTGATCTGTGAAAACATGGGGACATGATTTTCCTTATAAAGTAAGTTTACATTGTTAGTGGATTTCTAAATAAGTGAGGGATGTCTTAACCCATTTAAATTTTAAAGTTTATCTCTAGTAATTTTTTTGTTTGTTTTGGAAGGTTAATACTAAGGACTTCGCATTTGCTTTCATTGACTTTATAGCCAGACCGTAGTCCAAATTTATTTATCATAGAGTAAACTATTGGGTGGGAAAGTAATGGTTTTGTGACGGCGAGAATGACATCATCCGCAAATAAAGATATTTTGTATTCCCTATCTCTCATCCTTATTCCCGCAATATCTGGGTTATCTCTTATCTTCACTGCTAATAGCTCAATGCACAATGCAAAAAGTAAGGGGGGCAGGGGGCATTCTTGTCTGGTGCCATTTCAAATTTGAATTTGCTTTGATTAATATTCTGACAGTCTAATGAATACGTCCGGTCTTGAATGTCTTGAATATATCTTATGTAATGCAGTACTAAAGGGTCCCTTAATTCCCATCTTGTTAAGTACCACATGCATATAGTCCCAATTAACCCTGTTGAATGCCTTCTCTGCATCCAAAGCTACAAACAGAGAAGACATCCCCCTAACTGTCGCCAAATTGATCAGATCGATCACTTTCCTTATATTGTCTGGTGCTTCTCTTTGTGCAATGAAGCCTACTTGGTCTGTATCTATCAGGCCTCTAATAGGTGTCGCTAAACGGTTGGCAAGAATTTTAGTAAATAATTTAAGGTCCTGATTAATTAAAGAGATTGGGCGATAGTTTTGACAGTACTGTTTATTCTTGCCTGGCTTCGGGACGACAGTCACCCTCGCAGTCAACAGGTCAGGGGGAATATCTACACCTTGTAAGATGTTATTATACAGTATAACTAATTGGGGTGCTACAGTGAGCTGAAGATCTTTATAGAAGGAACATGGAAACCCATCTGGGCCTGATGCTTTATTTCTTTGTAACCCTTTAATGGCTAATGCGACTTCCTGTAAAGTGATAGGAGAATTCAGAGATTCCAGTTCTTCCCTTGAAATAGTCTTTAGCTCAGTGTTATCAAGGAATGTATCTAACTCAGCTCTCTTATTGTCACCTTGTTTAATAGTGGGCAAATTATAAAGACTACTATAAAAATTAGCAAATTCATTGGCTATTTGGAGGGGATCATTAGTGACTTGCCCATTAGATTTTTGGATTTGTGGGATAGTGGATTCTCTAGTGAGCTCCTTTAATTTGTTTGCCAACATTGTGTCCGGCTTGTTCCCATATATATAATATCTGGTGTCAACTGTTCTGATCAAGTGAATCGCATCCCTTTCTAGGAGTTGATTTAGCTCCTTATTTTTATCTTTAAGTAATTTTATTAGCTTGTTTTGGGGATTATTTATCGTCTGGTCTCTTAGTGTAGCAATCTCTACTCTCAATTTCTCCAATGTGTTAGTATAATCTTTCTTTATTCTACTAGACTCAGCGATCAGGAGCCCCCTAATGGAGGCCTTGAGCACACTCCAAACAAAGTTTGGATTTGTCGTGGTTCCTACATTTATGGCTAAGAAGTCTTTACTATGTTGCTGTATTTTCTGTAGAAGTATGTTGTTCTGGAGTAGGTTCGGATGCAGAGACCAGGATCTCACTCACTTTGGGTTCAATCCCTCAAAATCCACTAACACCATTTCATGATCCAACCATGAACAATTATGAATATGTGCTGATTTTACTAGTGGTAGTAGGATCTGACTTATTAATATTAAATCTATTCTTGAACAAGTGCCGTATATTGCGGAGTAATAGGTATAGTCTTTGGTTCCCTTATTGAGTGCCCTCCAACTATCTTTTAAGTTAAAATCTAAAAGAAAATCTTTCAGAAGTTGCTGAGCTGGGGTGTTTCTTTTTCTCTTGCAAGATGTATCGAGTCCACGGATTCATCCATACTTGTGAGATATTCTCCTTCCTAACAGGAAGTGGCAAAGAGAGCACCCACAGCAGAGCTGTCTATATAGCTCCTCCCTTAGCTCCACACCCCCAGTCATTCTCTTTGCCTACTCTAAGTACTAGGAAGGGTAAAGTGAGTGTGGTGACAAAAATGTTAGTTTTTATTTTCTCAAGAAAAAAGTTTGTTATTTTAAATGGTACCGGTGTGTACTATTCACTCTCTGGCAGAAAAGGGATGAAGATTTCTGCAAGGAGGATGATGATCTTAGCACTTTGTAACTAAGATCCACTGCTGTTCCCACAGAGGCTGAGGAGTACAGGAAAACTTCAGTTGGGGGAACGGTTTGCATGCTAGGCTGCATTGAGGTATGTTCAGTCAATTTTTTTCTAGATAGACTGTGATCATTCTAGAAAAGGCTGGCAGTATCCCCATGAGGGAAGGGTAAGCTGTATTCTGACACGTAGTAGGGAATCCCAGCTTGCATAAAGGGCTCAGTTGTTACTGGTGACACTTATAGGAAAAACGCTTTTTTATTGAAAACTTAACATTTTTTGAGGGATTTCAGGGGTCATTGTGGCTTATTTAAGGGTTATTAACCCACATGGCTAGTTTAGAAAAACTTTGCTGTGTTTCTTTTAGGCCCCACTAACATCGAGTGAGGTGGGAGGGGCCTATTTTTGCGCCTCAGTTGCGCAGTTTCTTTTACACAGAAGACATCCAACTGCTTCTCCAGAGGGTCCTGCTGTGTTGAGGGCCTAAACTAAGTTTTTTCCCCACAAATCTATCCTTTAGGGCATGTAGGCGCCACAGCAGAGCTGTGGCAAGGTGCTGAACGATTTTATACCGGTTTTTGACGTTTTGTCAATCCGGTTTTTACATTAAGGGGTTAATCGTTTATTTGTCTGGCTGTGCAAACTTACTAAGGCTTTATGATTCTACTGTAAACATTTCAAAGATTTTACTGCTTTTTTACACTGTTTTGCAGAGTTTGTGCATCTTTTTTTTCTCTTAAAGGCACAGTACCGTTTTTTTCTAAATATTATTTACTTTGAATAAAGTGTTTTCCAAGCTTGCTTGTTTCATTACTAGCCTGTTTAACATGTCTGACATCAAGGAAAATCCTTGTTCAATGTGTTTAGAAGCCATTGTGGAACCCCCTCTTAGAATGTGTCCCACTTGCACTGATATGTCTATAAATTATAAAGAGTATATTATAGCACTTAAAAATATAGCAATAGATGATTCTCAGACAGAAAATGAGGGTATGCCATCTAGCTCTCCCCAAGTGTCACAACCAGTAACGCCCGCACAAGTGACGCCAAGTACCTCTAGTGCGTCGACTTCATTTACTTTACAAGACATGGCCACAGTTATGAATACAACCCTCACAGAGGTTTTATCTAAACTGCCTGGGTTACAAGGAAAGCGTGACAGCTCTGGGTTAAGAACAAATGCTGAGCCTTCTGATGCTTTAGTAGCCATATCCGATATACCCTCACAATGTTCTGAAGTAGGGGTAAGGGATTTGCTATCTGAGGGAGAGATTTCTGATTCAGGAAAGATGCTCCCTCAGACAGATTCTGATATGACGGCCTTTAAATTTAAGCTTGAACACCTCCGCTTGTTGCTCAGGGAGGTATTAGCGACTCTGGATGACTGTGACCCTATAGTGGTCCCAGAGAAATTGTGTAAAATGGACAAATACTTAGAGGTTCCTGTTTGCACTGATGTTTTTTCCAGTCCCTAAGAGGATTGTGAATATTGTTACTAAGGAGTGGGATAGACCAGGTATACCGTTCGCTCCCCCTCCTGTTTTTAAGAAAATGTTTCCCATATCTGACACCATGCGGGACTCGTGGCAGACGGTTCCTAAGGTGGAGGGAGCTATTTCTACTCTCTCTAAGTGTACAACTATACCTATCAAAGACAGTTGTGCTTTCAAAGATCCTATGGATAAAAAATTAGAGGGTCTTCTAAAGAAAATTTTTGTTCATCAAGGTTTTCTTCTCCAACCTATTGCGTGCATTGTTCCTGTAACTACTGCAGCTGCTTTCTGGTTTGAGGCTCTATAAGAGGCTCTTCAGATGGAAACTCCATTAGACTTCTGGACTTCAAAGACTCCCCCCCAAGGGGGAGATTTCACATATCTCAATTGTCTGCAAACCAGACAAAGAGAGAGGCGTTCATACGCTGTGTAGAAGACCTACATACCATGGGAGTGATCCGCCAAGTTCCAAAAGCGGAACAAGGGCTAGGGTTTTACTCAAACCTGTTTGTGGTTCCCAAAAAAGAGGGAACTTTCAGACCAATCTTGGATCTCAAAATTCTAAACAAGTTCCTCAGAGTACCATCCTTCAAGATGGAGACTATTCGGACTATTCTACCTCTGATTCAGGAGGGTCAATATATGACTACCGTGGACTTAAAGGATGCGTATCTACACATCCCTATTCACAGAGATCATCATCAATTCCTCAGATTTGCATTTCTGGACAGGCATTACCAGTTTGTGGCCCTTCCCTTCGGGTTGGCCACGTCTCCCAGAATTTTTACAAAGGTGCTAGGGTCCCTTTTGGCGGTTCTAAGACAGCAGGGCATAGCTGTGGCGCCTTATCTAGACGACATCTTAATTCAGGCGTCGACATTCCAGTTAACCAAGTCTCACACGGACATCGTGTTGGCTTTTCTAAGATCTCACGGGTGGAAGGTGAACATAAAAAAGAGTTCTCTCTTCCCTCTCACAAGAGTTTCCTTCCTAGGGACTCTGATAGACTCGGTAGAAATGAAAATATTTCTGACGGAGGTCAGAAAATCAAAACTCCTATCCACTTGCCGAGCTCTTCATTCCATTCCTCGGCCATCAGTGGCTCAGTGTATGGAGGTAATCGGACTCATGGTAGCTGCAATGGACATAGTTCCTTTTGCCCGCCTACACCTCAGACCACTGCAACTATGCATGCTCAAACAGTGGAATGGGGATTATGCAGATTTATCTCCTCAAATACATCTGGATCAGGAGACCAGAGATTCTCTTCTCTGGTGGTTGTCTCAGGACCACCTGTCTCAGGGAATGTGTTTCCGCAGGCCAGATTGGCTCATAGTAACGACAGATGCCAGCCTGCTGGGCTGGGGTACAGTCTGGAACTCCCTGAAAGCACAGGGCTTATGGTCTCGGGAGGACACTCTCCTCCCGATAAACATTCTAGAACTGAGAGCGATATTCAATGCGCTTCAGGTGTGGCCTCAGCTAGCTGCGGCCAAATTCATCAGATTTCAGTTGGACAACATCACAACTGTAGCTTAGATCAATCATCAAGGAGGAACACGGAGTTCTCTAGCGATGATGGAGGTAACCTAAATAATCCGATGGGCGGAGATTCACTCTTGCCATCTTTCAGCAATCCATATCCCAGGGGTAGAGAACTGGGAGGCGGATTTTCTAAGTCGTCAGACTTTTCATCCGGGGGAGTGGGAGCTCCATCCGGAAGTATTTGCCCAGCTGACTCAGCTATGGGGCACGCCAGAATTGGATCTGATGGCGTCCCGTCAGAACCCCAAGCTTCCTTGTTATGGGTCCAGGTCCCGGGATCCCCAGGCAGTACTGATAGATGCTCTAGCAGTGCCCTGGTCCTTCAATCTGGCCTATGTATTTCCACCGTTTCCTCTCCTTCCACGTCTGGTTGCCAGAATCAAGCAGTAAAGAGCTTCAGTGATTCTGATAGCACCTGCGTGGCCACGCAGGACTTGGTATGCAGACCTAGTGGACATGTCATCTGTTCCACCGTGGACTCTGCCATTGAGGCAGGACCTTCTAATCCAAGGTCCATTCAAGCATCCAAATCTAATTTCTCTGCGTCTGACTGCTTGGAGATTGAACGCCTGATTTTATCAAAGCGTGGTTTCTCTGAGTCAGTCATTGATACCCTGATTCAAGCTAGAAAGCCTGTCACCAGGGAAATTTATCATAAGATATGGTGAAAATATCTTTGTTGGTGTGAATCCAAGGGTTACTCATGGAGTAAGATTAGGATTCCTAGGATATTGTTTTTTCTCCAAGAAGGATTGGAGAAGGGATTATCAGCTAGCTCCTTAAAAGGACAGATATCTGCTTTGTCTATTCTTTTACACAAGCGTCTGGCAGCTGTCCCAGACGTTCAGGCGTTTAGTCAGGCTTTAGTCAGGCTCAAGCCTGTATTTAAACCCGTTGCTCCGCCATGGAGCCTAAACTTAGTTCTTAAAGTTCTTCAAGGGGTTCCGTTTGAACCTATGCATTCCATAGATATTAAGCTTCTATCTTGGAAAGTTCTGTTTTTAGTAGCTATCTCTTCGGCTCGAAGAGTTTCTGAGTTATCTGCTTTACAGTGTTACTCACCTTATCTTGTTTTCCATGCAGATAAGGTGGTTTTGCGTACCAAACCTGGATTCCTTCCTAAGGTTGTTTCTAATAAGAATATCAATCAGGAAATTGTTGTTCCTTCGCTGTGTCCTAATCCTTCATCAAAGAAGGAACGTCTGTTGCACAATCTTGATGTGGTTCGTGCTTTAAAGTTCTACTTACAAGCAACTAAAGATTTCCGTCAAACATCTTCATTGTTTGTTGTTTATTCTGGTAAGTGGAGAGGTCAAAAGGCTACGGCTACCTCTCTTTCTTTTTGGCTGAAAAGCATCATCCGTTTGGCTTATGAGACTGCTGGCCAGCAGCCTCCTGAAAGGATTACTGTTCATTCTACTAGAGCAGTGGTTTCCACATGGGCTTTTAAAAATGAGGCTTCTGTTGAACAGATTTGTAATGCGGTGACTTGGTCTTCGCTTCATACTTTTTCCAAATTTTACAAATTCGATACTTTTGCTTCTTCGGAGGCTAATTTTGGGAGAAAGGTTCTGCAAGCAGTGGTGCCTTCCGTTTAAGGTACCTGTCTTGTCCCTCCCTTCATCCGTGTCCTAAAGCTTTGGTATTGGTATCCCACAAGTATGGATGAATCCGTGGACTCGATACATCTTGCAAGAGAAAACAGAATTTATGCTTACCTGATAAATTTCTTTCTCTTGCGATATATCGAGTCCACGGCCCGCCCTGTCTCTTTAAGACAGGTAGTATATTTTTATTTAAAAAACTTCAGTCACCTCTGCACCCTATAGTTTCTCCTTTTCTTCCTAGCCTTCGGTCGAATGACTGGGGGGGTGGATCTAATGGAGGAGCTATATAGGCAGCTCTGCTGTGGGTGTTCTCTTTGCCACTTCCTGTTAGGAAGGAGAATATCCCACAAGTATGGATGAATCCGTGGACTCAATACATCGCAAGAGAAAGAAATTTATCAGGTAAGCATAAATTCTGTTTTTTTATGAGGAGCTAGGGATGACCTATCTAAGTCATCATTAATCGTCATGTTGAAATCCCCCCCTATAATAATCTTACATCTCTTCCAGATTGAAAGCTGTCTACTTAATTTAGTAATAAATGGTCCCTGATTTTCATTAGGTGCATACATGTTAATAAGTACAACGGGAACGTTATGAATTATCCCTCTCACAATTAGAAATCTCCCCTCTTTGTCTTTGACTATTTCTTCCTCCTTAAAATTAAGGGAGGTATGCATAAGAGTTGACACCCCACATTTTTTCTTGGTTTTAAATGCATGGTATTGCAATGGCTAACTCTTATCCCAGTATTTGGGTGTGGAGACTGTAGTGAAGTGCGTTTCCTGGAGCATTACTATTTGGGCATTTTGGGATTTATAGTCTATTATGGCCTTTCTCCTTTTAATGTTGGAGTTGAGCCCCCTTACATTATGGGATACTAGTCTAATATACATGGATCTTGTTCAAACATATCCTTATGTGATCCCAAATTGAATTCTGCAAGAAACAACCTCTGCGCAAGTGTACCTCTATTCCATATGGATCAGATAGTCTCTTATTATTTAGGGCTCTTCTCAATATTACACCAATGTATCTAGTAGGGTAAAGGCTGTCATTCCTGTCATTCATACATCCTTGAACACTTGAGACTGTAATTAAACAAATGTAACAATATAACATTAACTTAAAACTTGATGCATCTAAACGCATCTGTAGCGTTAAATAATTCTACAAAGAGAGATAGTAATAAACATTAAGAACGTTATGTAAAATGATACAGTATTGAAAAATACAGATTGAGGGAATATAAGGGGGAAGGTGGAAAGTTAGGACAACATTTTTCACATTTCAACATAGTGTAAATGCCCCCCCCCCCCCATGTTGCATCTGTAAAAGTTCTGGTAACAAGACATTTAGTCCATACTTGACTAATTATACGACCTGCTTGTCAGACCACATGTAGGTCATCATCTTCGGACATCTGGGCTCAAACCTCTAATGAGGTCAGTGTCAAAGTACTGGTGGTGCTTCTGTATTGGAGTTGTCTACTTCCTTTTCACCTGTGGGACTCGGTTTGGCTTTTTATTTAGATTTTCCAGTCTTGTTTACTACAGTCCATTCGTTTTGCGGGTTCTTTCTCATTGAACTCTGTGGTCCCTGTGTCTCTACATCTTCCACTTGAATTTCCAGCTTGGAAAGTATCATCAGCCCTTCTTCCACTGTGGAACATGTATAAGTGATATTCTTGTATGTGAAGATCAGTTTAAATGGAAAGTTCCATCTGTATCTTATGTTTTCTCTAATTAGTGTTGCCACCACTGGTCTCATCTCCCTGTGTATCCTTAATGTAATCAGAGATAAATCTATAAAGATTTGGATGTTGTGCCCTTCATACATTACTGTGTGAGCTTGTCTGGCTGCTTGGAGGATCAATTCTTTAACATGAAAGTAGTGCATCTTGACTACTATGTCTCTTGTTTTGGATTGAGATGGTTTGGTCAATGCTCTATGAACCCTATCCATCAGTAGCATAGAAAGTTCTGTGTCAGGAATGAGTTGATAAAAAATTTCTTTTATATCCGCCTGTAAGTTTTTATAGTCTTCTGGAAGGTTCCTAATTCTGAGATTGGAGCGCCTAGATCGTTTCTCCAAATCTTTTACTTGATCTTCAAGTTTCTTAATATAAATGGAGGGATCTAATAGGGTATGTTAAATTTGAGGAATTTCTTCTGAAAGATCTTCAAGTTTATTTTCAATCTCCGTTCTCCCTCCAATCTCGGATATCCTGTTTGAGGTTATATATGGCAGACTTTAGTTCCTCATGAAAAAAGGTTTTGATTTGAGTTAGCAACTCGTTATTTGGGATATCTCCAGATTGTGTGATATCTTCATCTGACGTTTCTGCTAGGGCGTTTTGTTTAGGCGGGCTGCTGGATTTGTCTGCTGCTTTTAGTTTCTGCTGTGATTTGGATAGATACTCCTTCACAGATTGATTTCTGCTTTTCATCTTGTCTGGTTTTGTAAATTTATCTCTGGTTAGAATAATAAGGTGCAGCTGGACTTTTATGGCGTTCTTTTTCCAAGCAGCTCTTTTATGATAGTCACAGTTGTTGTATATTATCTCCGGTATGGCATTGTAGGAAGCTGATCAAATCCTATCTGGCCTCAGTCGCTCCAATTAGACACTCATATCCTCAGCAGAGGTTCTGCTTTTGGCGTATTCTGATACAAGCCATTATTGAGTACTATTATATAGGGAATTTTAGTTCTTGGGTCTTGAGACCTCTAGAGCCGTATAGGAGTCTTCTAAACGTGTCTTGAAACCGCCCCTATAGTTGCGTAATGAAGTTAGAGAGACTGAAGGTGGTTATTTGTGACGACCCACAGTAACAAAGAACTTTAAATGTCCAAATTCCCTATCTATTTAATTTCCCCCTCACATTAGTAATCTTCAGGTTTTTTTTCAGTTTTTATATATTGTCTGTCAGAACTAATATGCCTTGACTGTATGCCTTCTATCCTTAGGCCTTCTGATCCCTTTGGCACTATAGGGAAGTTATTATTGTCCAGGCCAAAAGTGTGGTTTTATAGAGCAGTCAATCCTTCCAAAATTGCTATAATAGTAGGTGTTTAAATCCAAGGTATTAAAATATGCAAAAATGTCCCTTCAGTTGCTATGAATGGATTGTGCCCCTGGTTCTGAATATGCAGAACCAGGCTCAAAGCTATTCTAAAATGGCTTCTGAGCTCCAGATCCCAGAGCTTGTGTGGTTAGGATTATAGTGGTCACTATTGCTGTAATCAAGCTAAGAAAAGTGTACAGCCAAGGGGGTTGCTTTTATGTGCAGTGTTCAGATTATAAATTAGTATGCAGTGTTTGGTATGGTTTTAACCTCCGTAGTACTCACAGTCTCCCTGCAGGGCCTGTCCTGTCTTGGGCTGTTCCAGTGATTCACTGCTGTCTGCTGCGTGTCTAATCTTTTGCTTTTTAGTTCCAGGCACCTCCGATCTAGGTGTTATGAAGTTTCCTGAAGTTATCTGTCTTTGGAGACCCTGCTGGTGTAGCTCTCGATCTCCGGTATAGGCCACAGCCGCGGTCTTTCCTAAAGATTCTACCGGTTCTCCTTGGAGCTCTGTCGCCGCTTTTCTTACTGCCCCCACAATCGTTTGATTGAATGATCAAAGGGCTCACACTAACTATCCCAAAGATTTTACAGCTTAGGATATTGTTTTGTTCACTGCAAATCCCTTTGATTTTAATATATTAGCTGGATCTCCTGCTATGTGCGTCTGCCCTGTATCACCCCTCTATTTTTCTTTTTAAAGAGATAGTGTCTTTTGCTAAATGCATTCTAGGGACAGTTTTACATTGTGCCACTTATACTGTGTTTCCCTAGGGGATTAACCCTTTCTGTGCGCAAGTGATATTCGGTTTATTGCAGCTGTTTGTGCATGTCAAAAGTATCATGCATATTACAAGTTAAAAGTAAAAACATTCGCTTGAGTGCAATTGTAATTAACGGGTTCACAGATGTATTTATGTATTTATATGTGTATGCGGAATCTGTTGGTGCTTTATAAATAAAGAATAATAATAATACACATAAATACTCATGTATACTTATGTACACATATACAGTCATGGCCAAAATTATTGTTAACCCTTCATTTCTGTCAGATAATGCACCAGTTCTGCTAGAAGATTGTTGCAATTACAAATGTTTATGCATTCTCATGGTTATTTCTTTTATTTGTTTTGGTATGATACAAAAAAGTGGAGAGAAGAAGCCAAATCTGACACATTGCACGTAAAAGTCCAAAAATGGACTGGACAAAATTATTGGCACCTTTTCAAAATTGTAAGAAATAATTGCATTTCAAGTTTGTGATTCTCATGTCATTTGTAATTAAACTCACCTGTATCAATTAACAGGTGCTAAAATCACACTGGCTACCAATTTAAATGGTGAAAATTTGACTCAACCTTTCTGTTGTGTGTCTCTGTGTGCCACACTGAGCATAGAGAAGAGAAAGAGCAGCAGAGAATTGTCTGAGGATTTGAGAACAAAAATTGTGGAAAGCATGGACAATCTCAAGGTTACAAGTCCATCTCCAAAGATCTTAATGTTCCTGTGTCCACTGTGGGCAACATTGTCAGGAAGTTTACAGCCCGTGGCACTGTAGCTAATCTCCCTGGACGTAGACAAAAAAGAAAAAAATGATCAAAGATTGCAACAAAAGATTGTTCGAATGGTGTATAAAGAACCTTGATCAACTTTTAGACATATTCAAGCTGACCTTCAGGCACAGGGTACAAATGTGTTAGCTCACACTATACATCGCCATCTGAATGAAAAGGGATGCTATGGTAGGAGACTCAGAAGGGCCCCACTGCTGACACAGAAACATAAAAAAGTCATATTGGAGTTTTCTAAAACTTACCTGAGGAAGCCAAAATCCTGTGCAGTGGACAGACAAAACAAAATCACAGCTTTTTGGTAAAGCCCATTATTCTACTCTTTTCAGAAAAAGAAATAAGACTTTTTAAAGAAAAGAATACAGTTCCTACAGTCAAACATGAAGGAGGTTCAATGATGTTTTGGGGTTGCTTTGCTGCTTCAGGCACTGGATGTCTTGAGTGTATGAATGGCATTATTAAATCTGAAGAATACCAAAGAAGTCTGTGGTGCAATTTAGGGCTCAGTGTCAGAAAGTTGGGTCTCCGTCAGAGGTCATGGGTCTTACAGCAGGACAATGATCCAAAGCATACATCAAAAAGCACCCAGAAATGGTTAAATACAAAGTGCTGGAGAATACTGAACTGGCCAGGAATGAGTACAGATTTCAATCCCATAGAGCACCTGTGGAGAGATCTCAAAACACCTGTTAGGAAAAAGAACCCTTCCAACCTGAGAGACCTGGAGCAGTTGGCGAAAGAAGAGTGGTTCAAAATTCCAGTAGAGAGATGTAAGAAACTCATTGATGGTTACAGAAAGCGATTGATTTCAGTTATATTTTTCAAAGGGGTGTGCTACCAAATATTAAATTGAGGGTGCCAATAATTTTGTCCAGTCCATTTTTGTAGTTTTGTGTGTAATGTGTCAGATTTGGCTTTTTTTTTCTCCACTTTTTTGTGTCATACCAATACAAACAAAAGAAATAAACATGACAATGCCTAAACATTTGTTATTGCAACCATTTTCTTGGTGGTGCCTTATCTGACAGAAATGCAGGGGTGCCAATATTTTTGGCCATGACTGTATATATAAGTGAATTTGAGCCCTTTGCAGTCAAGTAGCTGAAAACATAAAAAAATACTATTTATGCAATATTCATATTTAATAAAGTGATTAACTGTGTTTTTAGTGTACATATTTCACATTACAATGTTCTTCACATAGGGGAATATGTTCTAAGTATTTTTAAATATATATTCCTATATATATATCTGCATATATCTATACCTATAAATAATCATATATACACACAAACAGCTAACCAAGTGAGCAAAATAGACAGGCAGTCTTTGTTTTCAAGCTACACTGGTAGAAATACTACCAATACCATAAAGAAAAAGGCATTCACTGATGAAATTGTTTTCTCTACCCAGTATAGCAGACAATTTGATGAGATCTGCAAAATAGTACACAAATATCTTCCTATTCTCCAGAGTGAAGGCCCCCACAGTAGGGGATAGAGTTAGGAAACATTTCACTAACAAACCTACACCCGGGACACATTGGCTCAGCCTCAACAAAGGTTTCTTCAAATGTGGACATATCTGCAAGAGCTGTAATTACACTCAGAAAACCGATTATTTTTCCTCATCTATTTCAGGCAAAACATTCCCTATCAAACAAAGAATAGATTGCACTACCCGTTTTGTAATATACCTCATAACATGCCGGCAGTGCTCCCAACAATACGTAGGTCTTACCACACGACCACTTAAGGACCGTATCAGACAACATTTATTATCTCTAGAAGATGAAATTCCTAAAACCCCTGTAGCTAAACATTTCCGTTCTCATGGTAATCATATTAAACATCTCTTTACATTTGTAGGCATTGAACACATCCCCAATGACATAAGAGGAGGAGATAGGGTGGGGAGACTTCAGAAGAAAGAGGCATATTGGATATTCACTTTACATACTAAATCTCCCCATGGCATCAATATGAGACATGACCTTGACCTATTCATTGACTAGGCTTGATACATGTCTCATTAGCATGGGACCATTTTGCCTCTCTCCCTTTCTCTCACCACTTTCCTTTTTCTTTTCCTTTTCCATCTCTCCCTTACTTCTCCTCTTATCCTCTTTCCTGTCGCACCTCAAGCTTCAGGCCAAGCAACCCATGCCCCTAGGTTCCTGTTCCATCTATATAACCCATTTTTTAGTGTTTCTTCTCTTTCCACTAGTTCTTAACTCACACTTTACATTCAGATCATTACTACTCAATGGTTAGTTCCTATTTCAGAATTACTTATTACTTTTACCCAACATACTGCACTTCTCTTCCTTACCTCACTTCTTTACTCCCCCATTAGGGAGCCTCATCAATCTTTTTCATAAATTCCTCTGTCCATACACACATTCATTTGTTTACATATTTTTTTAAACATTTTTTCTTTCTTACTTCAAGGGTTACCGCCCTTGTCATTTGTATTAAGCTTACACCGAGCAGGTAACCAATGACCAATAGGCATAGTTCCCCATTTATGGTCCTGACACAGCAATTAGGTATTTACTCTATATACTGTAAAATTTGTCCGGCCATTAGGGGCACCCTGACACAATAAACCTATTTGTCCCGCTCCGGTCCTTAGCTTAAGTCTCAATCTGTGTAATACAGAAAAGTTATGACCATCTGTGTTTATTTTTATTTTTATTATATATTATTTCCTTTTTTATTACATACACATTTCCTTTTTAGATACATATTGTCTTATCCTAGTACTCTAGTTTTCCCTCTTAGTACCTTTCTGCTCTTCATTTTTATAAGTCTGACCTTTGTCAATTTTTGTAATTGTGCCCATTTCACTCTATTAGTTCACTCAAAAATTAGATTTGCAAACTGAATTTAGTGTTCTAATGTTACAGGAAACATTACAATTGTTCTAGTTACCAAAGCAGGAATTCAATGCCTTAAACTTCATAGAGAAAACTAACTTATAGAATCTATAAAGACCCTAACATTGATTCCTAGTGGCTCTCTGAACAAATTAAGTAAAAGAATTTTCTTAAAAAGAATTTAATAAAATAAAGAACAATACTATGAGGTGAAAGAAAAAAAAAAAAATTTAGTGCACTTTTATGATGTGTGCTTTTTAATATAGTTATGGAGTTTAGAGGAGGAGTAAATCTTCCCTTAGATCTTTTTACTTCTTTTTATCTCTCTTCTATTCTGAATGTAAAAAATATCTTGCCAATAGTTCATCTTAATCAATTTATTATCACTTTGATCCCATCACTTTTAAAAAAAAATGTCCCTTTTCCTCCCGGACTTATTATACTTATTTTTCTTATGGTCAATAGATTTTTGATTGTCATTCACTGATGTTATTTATTTACTTTAGTCATATCACACTCACAAGTAGTTTTCACTTAATTACCATAAGGGATTAGTACCGGGATTAGCACTGCCCACCTTTGTGTCCAGTGTTCTATTGGCTGCTGTTTTCTATATAACCTTCTCACAGGTAACACTACTAGATCTCTGATGAAGCGCATGTGAGCATGCGCGAAACGCGTCAGATCTAGCACCCCTTGCACACCGGTGTTAGTGCTACTCACCTTGTATATCAAATAAAGTCACCTGGCTTCAAGTTCCTGAGTCCTCGCTTTTTTCCTTTGTATCCTATAAATAATCATATATACATATAGGTATAGATATGTATACGTGAGGTTAGCGCACTTGACAAAATGCGATCAGGTTTGCGCGATTTGTTGGGTGCTTTGCCCGCTTTTCGCACTCCATTGTAGTCTATGGGAGAATACTTTAACCCAATCACGATATTGTAACTTTGGCTTTTTCTGCAAAAAGCCGAAGTCAAGCACAGTTAGCGCAGGATCGATAAATAGCGCTCCACTTGTACTCTACTCCTGTGCCTTTTATACTGTGTTTCTGTGCTGCTATTTACCTTTAGATACTTGCCTGTCCTTACTATATATTATATACTATGGAGTAACTGGGGCAGCTCACGTCTCAGGACATCATGATGACCCCTATTCTACTAACAATTTAACCCCTTCACATTTGCTCTGTAAGGATGTGATGGTGTGCCCCCCTTCACTCAGTTATGCTACTTATGTCTGTCTAATTCCAGATAACCCTATGCAGCATTTCATTTTCAGCTCAGTGCTCAGACATTTACTGCCCACCAGAGTTATCCAAAAATAAGAGCTGACCTACATATTCTGCAGGAAAGTGTAGCTTCTGGCTGGATTATCCCCCACTATTAACATTTGGAGAATATGTGCTAAATCACTAGGTAAAAGAATAAAGTCTAAATCCTTTGCAGTGCACTAAAACAGAGCCATTAAACTTGAGACCCCAGTGCAATAGCTCTTTAAAAACAATTTACACCTTAATCATCATGATCCAAAACCCTTAAACTCATTCTCAAATTGTAGTCATGTCCCCTAAACAGCCATGCACCCCAAACCCCTCAATTAACCCCTTTGTTTGCAAGAGCAGTGAGGATACTAGGTTTTCAGGTACTGGTAATTTTGTAGATTAGATTTAGCTATACCTGGTTCACAATAACTAATGGATATCAGGCTACTTAATACAACCTATGTACTGTGAACCTATAAGAATATGATTGTATCATATAAATATGTCATAGTCTATTGTTTAAGAAAATGAGTAACTCACGATAGTTAGGTAAAATTAATAGGGTTAAAGACGAGTCCAAAAAGTCTCTAATTAACTTCCAATTCCAAATAAGAGGTTAAGACACGGAGCTCCTTGCAGATGCGTGATGCGACCTCACAGTTCGGCAGCTAACTCTGCCCCCAGCATGCAGCATTACATAACAATTCATTATTTTATTTATTATTTTTAAAGCGTATGATCATATCAATATTTTTTGAGGGGGCACAGCATTCAATTTGGGTTGGCATTGCCCCCCAATGCCCCCCCTTGGAGCTGACCCTGGGTGTGCTATCTGTTGCGAAGGAGTGATAAGGGGTTTATCGCGGCTCTTTGCATGGTTGGAAGTAGCGTACGCATTACGAGTTGAAAGTAAATGCTTTCTCTTGAGAGCAATTGAATTTAACCCACGTCTAGTTAGCACGACTTCAGAGCTCTTGTTAACTGTTACACTAGACAGAAAAGTTGCACAAAACACAAAAAAGAATACATTGTACAGTACAGTTACACTCATATAAACACTGTCTAATAGAAAGTCTAAAAAATTAGCATAAAAATGCAATATTATTTTTAAATAGATATTCCTATATATATATATTTGTATATATCTATACCTATATATATATAATCAATCTTTTTATATATATATATATATATATATATATATATATATATATATATATACATTTGTGTGTGGTATGTATGTATGTAAATATATATATATATATATATATATGTATTTATATATATTGTGTGTGTGTGTATATATATATATATATATATATATATATATATATATATATATATATATATATGTGTGTGTGTGTGCATTAAAGGATTGTACTCTTCTCCAACTCTCTTCTCTTTCTACAATCCTTCAATATATATAAGTAATAGGTCTCATGGTAGCAGTTTCAGATGCTTTACATTTTGTCAGATTTAATTTATGTCCTCTACAGCTGAAAATGTTGAAACAGTGGAATAGAGATTATAAAGATCAGTCTCAAAAGATCTTCTTAGACTTCAAGACAAGGCAGTCCCGATTGTGGCACACTCACCAATCTCTTTTTCAGGGAGCCCCTTTCTCTGTCCAGCATGAGTGGTGATCACCTGTTGTGTTGAGGTGCAGTCTGCGTTTTTAGGAGAGTGCACGGAGACAAGGTTACCAATCAACATCTTGGAACTTTGCACAATATTCATTGTTCTCCAGAACTGGCCCTTATTAAGACAGGAGTCATTTTTAAGATTTCAATAAGACGATGCCACTGTGGTTGGTTATATTATTCACCAAGTTGGTACTGGAATTAACTTCACAATGAAAGATGTAGCCCACATTCTGACTTGAGCAGAACATCATTGTTGCATAATTTTAGCAATCCACAACCTGGTTGTGAACACTTGGGATATAGTTCGTGGGATAGCCTTATGCTTGTCCCAGACATTTTTAAAGTCCCCCACAGTGTTTGTCATTACTACCTCTTGAGGACGTTTATTCCATAAATCAATCACTCTTTCTGTAAATAAGTGCTTCCTCAAATTACTTCTGAATCTACTAGCCTTTGGCTTGAGATCATGACCCCTTGTTTTTGAATTTTCCATTTTATGTAAAATACCCACAGCCTCAGTTTTACCAAGTCCTTTAACGTACTTGAAAGTTGCTATCATATCACCTCTTTCCCTTTTCTCCTCTAAGCTATACATATTTAGGTCATTGAGCCTATCCTGATTTTATTTTTTTAGACCATGTACCATTTTGGTAGCCCTCCTTTGTACATATTCAAGTTTGTTAATATCCTTCTGAAGATATGGCCTCCAGAACTGCACACAATACTCAAGAAGAAGCCTAACTAATGATCTCTAAAATGGCATAAGAACCTGACTATTTCTGCTGCAGATACCTCTACCAATACATCCAAGCATTCTGCTGGCCTTATTCGCTGCATTACTATATTGTTTACTAAATTTTAAATCATCTGAAATAATAATTCCCAAATCCTGTTCCTCATTTGTAACAGTCAGTAAAGTCTCATTGAGTCTGTAATTAACATTTGGATTTTTCTTCCCTAAATGCATTATTTGCTGTGTTAAATTTTAGATCCCAGTCATTTGTCCAATCCTCCAATTGTTGTATATCACTTCTCATTTTGTCCACATACTTTACCCTGTAGCCCTTTGCTGATATCACATATAAATATGTTAAACAAAACAGGCTCCAGATTGTTCAATCTGATTTACATCTTTCCTCCTTTTGTATTACTATCCAGGATAATAGCCAGGATAAAACAAGAATGGGTCTCTGTAATACGGATTGATCCAGCATGGTCAAGTCAAGTTTTTGTTTTAACCTGGCTATTATCCTGGACAGTATGGAGATCTTATACAAATGTCCTCCAGCCAGCCTTGGAGTCTTCCTTTTAGGGAGAACCTTCTCTATTCAGGTACCTTCTGTCATCAAGACTTCAAATCTTTATGGCATGGCGATTAAATGCCTAACTTGGTCTCAACTGGGATTCTCTGTGATAGACACTTTGACTCAAGCCCAAAAATCAGTTACCTAGTGCATTTATCACAACGTCTGGAAAACTTTCTTTACCTGGTGTGAGAATAAGCATTACCGTTTGAACTCTCTTCAAAATTCCCCATATATTGCTGTTTTTACAGGATCTTCTGGAAAAAAGGTTTAACAGCAAATTCCTTTTAAGGTCAAATGTCAGCCTTGTCGGTCTTGTATCACACATTTCCTGCTTTTGTTCAAGCCTAGGTCAGGATAAGACCAGTTATCAGACCAGTTTCTCATCCATGAAACTTGTTGTAGGATTTCTACAAGCTATGCATGGCCTGTATATTCAGCTGTTGGACGTTTTTTTTTCACATTTTGAGATATCCCGTGTTTTGCCTCCTCCTAGTAGACTGGACTTTAATCCCTCATGTGATGGCTTGTGGATAACATCATGAATTTATCAAGTAAGCATAATTGTTTTTTCTTTTTTTTGCTTTTTATTGTTTTCTATTTTTGAAAATCATAATAACAGCTTCTATTATAGTAAGTTAAAGAGATCTAAAAATACATTGCTGTTAATCATTTTTACAACTCTGCGCTAGAACGTTTTTAGTTTTTTTTCCCTCAAACTTTGCACATAATTATTTGTGCATTTTATGTGAGATACCCACAGAAACCTTACATTATAATTTTTATTTATTTACACCTAGATTACAAGTTTTGCGCTACAGAGGGTGAGGAACAAACGCAAAAAAGTTGAGTTATTTCACCCTCCATAGCGCTGCCATTACAAGTTTTTAAAAAGCCGCCTTGTGCGTGCGATATGGTGGCGATGAGCTCCATACCGCACAAAATCCAAGCGCTGCTTTGACGTGCTCATGCATGCTTTCCCCATAGACATCAATGGGTAGAGAGTGTTAGAAAAAAACACCTGCGATCGTGGAATGAAAAGCTCCGTGACGCAACCCCATTGATGTCTATGGGGGAAAAAAGTTAAGTTTAAACCTAACCACCTGACATAAACCCCAAGTCTAAATACCCCTAATCTGCTGCCCTTGACATCGCCGACACCTACATAAAGTTTTTAACCCCTAATCTGCTGCTCCCTACATCGCCACCACCTAAATAAATTTATTAACCCCTAATCTGCTGCTCCTGATATCGCCGCCACTATAATAAAGTTATTAACCCCTATTCCCCGCACCCCAACATCGCCCACAATATAATAAAGATATTAACCCCTATTCCGCAGCTCCCCAACATCGCTGCCACTAAATAAAGTTATTAACCCTAAACCTCTGGCCTCCCACATCACTGCCACTAAATAAAGGTATTAACCCCTAAACCGAGAGCCCCCACATCGCCAAAAACTAAAATAAAGGACCTATCAACACAGAAGATTTGCAGAATCAACAAATGCAAGCTAACCAGACAATGCAATAGCATTTAGTCTGAACTTCAAATGAGTAGTAGATTTTTTTTTCTGACAATTTTAAAAGTTATGTCTTTTTCCACTCCCCCTGTACCATACACGTACCATGTGACAGCCATCAGCCATTAACAAATGCATACACACTTATTCTTGCACATGCTCAATAGGAGCTGATGACTCAAAAAGTTTAAATATAAAAAGACTGTGCACATTTTGTTAATGGATGTAAATTGGAAAGTTGTTTAAAATGGCATGCTCTATCTGAATAATAAAAGTTTAATTTTGATTGAGTGTCCCTTTAAACTATTAACCCCTAAACCTAACAACCCCTTAAAAAAAAAAAAACACATAGCCTACGATAAAGTACCAATAGCTCTTAAAAAGGCCTTTTGTAGGGCATTGCTCTAAATAAATCCGCTCTTTTCCCTGAAAAACAAAAAATACAAATTCCCCCCAACAGTAAAACCCACCACCCAACCAACCCCCAAACTCTAACAAAAACCTAAGCTTCCCATTGCCCTGAAAAGGGCATTTGTATGGACATTGCCCTTAAAAGAAAATTCAGCTCTTTTTCTTGCCCTGAATAGGGCATTTAGCTCTTTTAAGAAAAGCCCAAACCCTAATCTGAAAAAAAACCCACCTAAAAAAAGTTTAAAAAACCCTAAAACTAACCCCGACAATCCACTTACAGTTTTTGAAGTCTGGGCATCCATCCTCATCCAGGCGGCGAGAAGTCTTCATCCAGACAGGGAGGTCTTTATCATCCAGGCGGCGTCTTCTATCTTCATCCAGGCAGCGTCTTCTATCTTCATCCAGACAGCATCTTCTATCTTCATCCCAGCGGCGTCTTCTATCTTCATGCCGGCAGCGTCTTCTATCTTCATCCCGGAGACTCAGAGCTCGTCCATCCTGAAGACATCCGGCGTGGAGCATCCACTTCATACGGTCGCCACCGTATACTGAATCTTCAATGCAAGGGAGCCTTTTCAAAATGGCGTCCCTTGCATTCCTATTGGCTGATTTGATTTTTGAAATTCAAATCAGCCAATAGGATGAGAGCTACTGAAATCCTATTGGCTGTTCAAATCAGCCAATATAATTTCAATAGCTCTCATCCTATTGGCTGATTTGAACAGCCAATAGGATTTCAGTAGCTCTCATCCTATTGGCTGATTTGAATTTCAAAAATCAAATCAGACAATAGAAATGCAAGGGACGCCATTTTGAAAAGGCATCCGCCGGGATGAAGATAGAAGACGCCGCCAGGATGAAAATAGAAGATGCCACCTGAATGGATGAAGACTTCTTGACGCCTGGATGTCCGGACTTCAGAAACTGTAAGTGGATCGTCGGGGGTTAGTGTTAGGGTTTTTTTGGGTGTTTTTTTTTTTTTTTTTAGATTAGGGTTTGGGCTTTTATTAAAAGAGCTGAATGCCCTTTTCAGGACAAGAAAAAGAGCTAAAGGCAATGCCCATACAAATGCCCTTTTCAGGGCAATGGGTAGATTAGGTTTTTGTTAGTTAGGATTTTTATTTTGGGGGGTTGGTTGGGTGGTGGGTTTTACTGTTGAGGGGGTCTTTGTATTTTTTTTCAGGTAATAGAGATGATTTCTTTAGGGCAATGCCCTACAAAAGGCCAGTTTTTGGCGATGTGGGGGGGCTCTTGGTTTAGGGGTTAATAGGTTTATATAGTGGCAGTGATGTGGGAGGACAGATGTTTTGGGGTTAATAACTTTATTTAGTGGTGGCAATGTCGGGGAGTGGCGGAATAGGGGTTAATATCTTTATTATAGTGTTAATAGGTAGTTTATGGGTGTTAGTGTACTTTGTAACATTTTAGTTATGAGTTTTGTTTAATAGTTTTGTTGCGTAAAACTACTTGTCTCATATTGCAGAACAGATTGTGTCGGTATAGGCTGTAACGCAAGATTTTTAGCCTTACCGCAAAACTTGTAAGGGCAGCGCTATGGAAATCCCATGCAAAAACGCAATTTTTTTGAGTGCGGGACTGAGGTTGCGTTACAGGCTAATATGCTTGCGGTACAGCTATACTGACAAGACTCGTAATGGCTGCGTTACTGTTTTAACGCTGAAATGGCAATTTTCTCAGCGTTAAAACACAAACACAAAACTTGTAATCTAGGTGATTGTTAGCTATTTTTTTAAGCAGCTTTTATGAAATAATTGTAGTTTGCTAAAATACTCAAAATAGTAAAAAGCCACCATAAATATTTGAAAAAAATCTATAGTATATATGGTAAGCCTCAGTATCTGAGTCATTATTCACTAAATATTTCCAAAAGATTGGTTCAGCTTCCTAAAACCCCAGAATTATATAATTTAATAAACAATTACTAATTGAAAATCAGAAGATACAATTTATTATTTGTATCTCTTTTAACAATCTATTATTGTTGTCACTGCACAGTTTATTCTGAAAATAAGTAAGGGTATCTGTATTGACCACATAAAATATTAGATACAGTTGAAAATTACATAATTGTGATGTGCCTTTATCATCAGACTGCTGCTTCCTAACCTATTCACCAGCTATGAGCTGGCAGTTAGTAATCGCCCAGGCCTAGTCCGACTGGGGTGGTTTTCAGTCCCTGCTTGCTCTTGTGCAATGTGAAACGCACTCACCTAGCGTAGTGCAAAATAATATTAATTATCATCAAAATACCAAACATAAAACAGGTGTGTCAAAAATCATGAATTTATAATTTTACTTAATGGCATCTATTTTTACACACGTAGCTTTCTCATTTGTTAGGATACTACCAGCCATTTTATTTAAAGTGGATCTTCCTGGATGTGGACAAATCAAAACAAAAAAAATTGTACCATTGAAATAAACACAGACAATATCAGAATGATTTTTTTTCCAAGGGAGGGTGAAGCACATTTTGCACATGTAGTAAAGCAATAGCAAGCAAACAGATCAAACATTTTATGGGAGAGTATAGGTTTCTTTAAAAGGATATTAAAGATTGTTTTTTTTTTTTTCTCACTTGCAAATTTCTTTTCCTCTGATGATTAAATAAGCATTTACTTTTCCTAATTGTTATCTTTGTAGGTGTTAGACCATTTGCTTGTCCACATTGTGAAAAAAAGTTCCGTACTTCAGGTCACAGAAAGACTCATATTGCTTCACATTTTAAACAGTGTGAATTGAGAAAATTACGGCAACAGCGTAAACCTGGTAAAGTTCGTGCTGGAAAATGTAATGTTCCATTATCTGAGATTCCTTTACAAGAACCCATACTCATCACAGATCTAGGTAAGATTTTTTATTTTAGTTTTAAGCATGGTTTGCACATGGCATTTCTTCAGAAAAGGGTACAGAAAAATGAAATTATGTTTATTGTAGCAGAAATAACTGCAATATTCTAATGCTTCTCTGAGCAATGCTTGTAAGAGATAAAGCTGAGCTGGTGGTGTCTATTTTATTTGATTTTTATTTGCATAAATTATAACTATCACTGTGGGTTCTTAACACCTAATCTTTCATCTTTTATACCTTTTTAAAACTACAATTGATAACAATCCCACATCAATCATTTTTATGGATGCTGCAGTTATGATCTGCCGAGTCTCTTCCTCTGACATGTTCATAGACAGCCATCTACTTTGCAGAACAGGATACCTTTGAATTGATAAATTGAGCTCTGGGGAAAATCTATCTTAATAAAACAATTCAAGTTTAGGAAGCAGTTGTCCATAGTTTTTAAATTGTTTCATGTTTTAAAATCTACACTTAGAAAATAGCAGTGATATTACAATTACTCGCTGCTTTTTAATTCATTCTACTGCTAAGCAAAAGTATTAATATACTTTTATAAAGCATTAAGCTTTATAAATTCCATGTTTCTTTTTAATGTAGAAATAATGTGATATTTGTTTCCATACGCAACTTAAAAGGACAGGAAACTCCAACATTTTCTTTTAGGATTTACTAGTCCTAAAGCCTGTTCACACGGGCCATTTTTTGCAGTACAGCGATCCCACCCCTTGCTCTCTCTCCCTCTCTTTTGCGCTCTCTCCCCCTCTCTTTTGCGCTCTCGCTCTCTCCCCCTCTCTTTTGCGCTCTTCCCCCTCTCTTTTGCGCTCTCCCCTTCTCTTTTGCTCTCTCTCTCTCGCTCCACCTCTCTTTTGCTCTCCCTGACATCGTCGCCACTATAATAAACCTATTATCCCCTAAACCGCCGCCCTCCCGCATCACTACACAAATATATTAACCCCTAAACCTAACCCTAACGTAACCCTAACCCTTACACCGCTAACTTAAATATAATTAAAATAAATCTAAATAAAACTTACAATTATTACCTAAATAACCTATTTAAAACTAAATACAAACTTACCTGTAAAATAAAACCTAAGCTAGCTACAATATAACTAATAGTTACATTGTAGCTAGCTTAGGTTATATTTTTATTTCACAGGTAAGTTTGTATTTATTTTAACTAGGTACAAAGTTACCTGTAAAATAAAAACTAACCTGCCTTACAGTAAAAACTAACATTACAATAAAATAAAAAAATTAAATTAATTAAATACAATTACCTAAATTACAACAAAATAAACACTAAATTAAACAAAATAAAAATCGAAATTATCAAAAATAAAAACGAATTACTCCTAATCTAATAGCCCTATCAAAATAAAAAAACCTAGCTTACACTAAACTGCCAATAGCCCTTAAAAGGGCCTTTTGTGAGGCATTGGCCCAAAGAAATCAGATCTTTTATCTGTAAAAAAAATAATACAAACAACCCCCCAACAGTAAAACCCACCACCCACACAACCAATAGCCCTATCAAAATAAAAAAAAACTATCTTACACTAAACTGCCAGTAGCCCTTAAAAACCCACCCAATAAACCCTTAAAAAAAAAACTAACACTAACCCCGACGATCCACATTACAGTTTTCGAAGACCGGACATCCATTCTCATCCAGGCAGCAGAAGTCTTCATCCAAGCGAGCAGAAGTCCTCATTGAAGCCGGCAGAAGTCATCCAGATGGCATCTAATATCTTCATCCATCCGGCGCGGAGCGGGTCCATCTTCAAGACATCGGCTGGGGAGTATTCTCTTCTTCCGGTGGTCGCTGTAGAATGAAGTTTCCCTTTAAGTGACGTCATCTAAAATGGCGTCCCTTACATTCCGATTGGCTGATAGAATTCTATAAGCAATAGGAATTAAAGGGGGAAAAATCCTATTGGCTGTTGCAATCAGCCAATAGGATTGAACTTTCATCCTATTGGCTGATCCAATCAGCCAATAGGATTGAGCTCACATTCTATTGGCTGATTGGAATAGCCAATAGAGGATGAAAGCTCAATCCTATTGGCTGATTGCAACAGCCAATAGGATTTTTCCCCTTTAATTCCTATTGGCTGATAGAATTCTATCAACCAATCGGAATGTAAGGGACGCCATCTTGGATGACGTCACTTAAAGGGAAACTTCATTCTACAGCGACCATCATAAGAAGAGTATGCTCCGCGCCGGATGTCTTGAAGATAGACCCGCTCCGCGCCGGATGGATGAAGATAGAAGATGCAGTCTGGATGAAGACTTCTGCCCGCTTGGATAAAGACTTCTGCCCGCTTGGATGAAGACTTCTGCCGGCTTTGATGAGGACTTCTGCCCGCTTGGATGAAGACTTCTGCCGTCTGGATGAGGATGGATGTCTGGTCTTCGAAAACTGTAAGTGGATCGTCGGGGGTTAGTGTTAGGTTTTTTAAAGGGTTTTTTGGGTGGGTTTTATTTTTAGCTTAGGGTTTCTTAGGGTTGTCCATCCAAATGCCCTTTTCAGGGCAATGGTTAGCTTAGGTTTATTTAGATAGAATTTTATTTGGCGGGTTTGGTTGTGTGGGTGGTGGGTTTTACTGTTGGGGGGTTGTTTGTATTATTTTTTTTTACAGATAAAAGATCTGATTTCTTTGGCCAATGCCCCACAAAAGCCCCTTTTAAGGGCTATTGGCAGTTTAGTGTAAGCTAGTTTTTTTTTTATTTTGATAGGGCTATTAGATTAGGTGTAATTTGTTTTTATTTTTGATAATTTCGTTTTTTATTTCTTCTGTTATGTGTGATCAGTCCACGGGTCATCATTACTTCTGGGATATTATCTGCTCCCCTACAGGAAGTGCAAGAGGATTCACCCAGCAGAGTTGCTATATAGCTCCTCCCCTCTACGTCACCCCCAGTCATTCTCTTGCACCCAAAGACTAGATAGGAGGTGTGAGAGGACTATGGTGATTATACTTAGTTTTTATAACTTCAATCAAAAGTTTGTTATTTTACAATAGCACCGGAGCGTGTTATTACTTCTCTGGCAGAGTTTGAAGAAGAATCTACCAGAGTTTTTCTTATGATTTTAACCGGAGTAGTTAAGATCATATTGCTGTTTCTCGGCCATCTGAGGGAGGTAAAAGCTTCAGATCAGGGGACAGCGGGCAGTTGAATCTGCATTGAGGTATGTAGCAGTTTTTATTTTCTGAATGGAATTGATGAGAAAATCCTGCCATACCGTTATAATGACATGTATGTATACTCTACACTTCAGTATTCTGGGGATGGTATTTCACCGGAATTACTCTGTAAAAGTACATTAAACCTTTTAATAGGTATTTAATTCATGTTAAACGTTTTTGCTGGAATGTAGAATCGTTTGCATTTCTGAGGTACTGAGTGAATAAATATTTGGGCATTATTTTTCCACTTGGCAGTTTGCTTGTTTTGATTATGACAGTTTCGTTTCTCTCTCACTGCTGTGTGTGAGGGGGAGGGGCCGTTTTTGGCGCTCTTTGCTACGCATCAAAAATTTCCAGTCAGTTACTCTTGTATTTTCTGCATGATCCGGTTCATCTCTAACAGAACTCAGGGGTCTTCAAACTTCTTTGAAGGGAGGTAGATTCTCTCAGCAGAGCTGTGAGACTTATGTAGTGACTGTGTTTTAAAACGTTGCTCTGTGATTTTTATGTTTAAAATTTAATTAGTGTTACTTTACTAATGGGAACAAACCTTTGCTAACAAGTTGTGTTGTTTTTAAAGAGTGATGCTATAACTGTTTTTTCAGTTCATTATTTCAACTGTCATTTAATCGTTTAGTGCTTCTTCGAGGCACAGTACGTTTTTGTTAAATAAGATTGTAACCAAGTTGCATGTTTATTGCTAGTGTGTTAAACATGTCTGATTCAGAGGAAGATACCTGTGTCATTTGTTCCAATGCCAAGGTGGAGCCCAATAGAAATTTATGTACTAACTGTATTGATGCTACTTTAAATAAAAGCCAATCTGTACAAATTGAACAAATTTCACCAAACAGCGAGGGGAGAGTTATGCCGTCTAACTCGCCTCACGTGTCAGTACCTGCGTCTCCCGCCCGGGAGGTGCGTGATATTATGGCGCCTAGTACATCTGGGCAGCCATTACAGATAACATTACAAGATATGGCTACTGTTATGACTGAAGTTTTGGCTAAGTTACCAGAACTAAGAGGCAAGCGTGATCACTCTGGGGTGAGAACAGAGTGCGCTGATAATTCTAGGGCCATGTCTGATACTGCGTCACAGCTTGCAGAGCATGAGGACGGAGAGCTTCATTCTGTAGGTGACGGTTCTGATCCAAGCAGATTGGATTCAGATATTTCAAATTTTAAATTTAAATTGGAAAACCTCCGTGTATTACTAGGGGAGGTCTTAGCGGCTCTTAACGATTGTAACACTGTTGCAATACCAGAGAAAATGTGTAGGTTGGATAAATACTTTGCGGTACCGGCGAGTACTGACATTTTTCCTATACCTAAGAGATTAACTGAAATTGTTACTAAGGAGTGGGATAGACCCGGTGTGCCGTTCTCACCCCCTCCAATATTTAGAAAGATGTTTCCAATAGACGCCACCACACGGGACTTATGGCAAACGGTCCCTAAGGTGGAGGGAGCAGTCTCTACTTTAGCTAAGCGCACCACTATCCCGGTGGAGGATAGCTGTGCTTTTTCAGATCCTATGGATAAAAAATTAGAGGGTTACCTTAAGAAAATGTTTGTTCAACAAGGTTTTATATTGCAACCCCTTGCATGCATCGCGCCGATTACGGCTGCGGCAGCATTTTGGATTGAGTCTCTGGAAGAGAACCTTAGTTCCGCTACGCTGGACGACATTACGGACAGGCTTAGAGTCCTTAAACTAGCTAATTCATTCATTTCGGAGGCCGTAGTACATTTAACCAAACTTACGGCTAAGAATTCAGGATTCGCCATTCAGGCACGTAGGGCGCTGTGGCTAAAATCCTGGTCGGCTGATGTAACTTCTAAGTCCAAATTACTTAATATACCTTTCAAGGGGCAAACTTTATTTGGGCCCGGTTTGAAAGAAATTATCGCTGACATTACAGGAGGTAAGGGCCACGCTCTACCTCAAGACAAAGCCAAAGCTAAGGCTAGACAGTCTAATTTTCGTCCCTTTCGGAATTTCAAAGCAGGTGCAGCATCAACTTCCACTGCACCAAAACAGGAAGGAGCTGTTGCTCGTTACAGACAAGGCTGGAAACCTAACCAGTCCTGGAATAAGGGCAAGCAGGCCAGAAAACCTGCTGCTGCCCCTAAGACAGCATGAACCGAGGGCCCCCGATCCGGGACCGGATCTAGTGGGGGGCAGACTCTCTCTCTTCGCCCAGGCTTGGGCAAGAGATGTCCAGGATCCCTGGGCGCTAGAGATCATATCTCAGGGATACCTTCTAGACTTCAAATTATCTCCCCCAAGAGGGAGATTTCATCTGTCAAGGTTGTCAACAAGCCAAATAAAGAAAGACGCGTTTCTACGCTGTGTACAAGATCTATTATTAATGGGAGTGATCCATCCGGTTCCGCGGTCGGAACAAGGACAAGGGTTTTACTCAAACCTGTTTGTGGTTCCCAAAAAAGAGGGAACTTTCAGGCCAATCTTGGATTTAAAGATCCTAAACAAATTCCTAAGAGTTCCATCGTTCAAAATGGAAACTATTCGGACAATCTTACCCATGATCCAAAAGGGTCAGTACATGACCACAGTGGATTTAAAGGATGCTTACCTTCACATACCGATTCACAAAGATCATTACCGGTATCTAAGGTTTGCCTTCTTAGACAGGCATTACCAGTTTGTAGCCCTTCCATTCGGATTGGCTACGGCTCCAAGAATCTTCACAAAGGTTCTGGGTGCCCTTCTAGCGGTTCTGAGACCGCGAGGAATTTCGGTAGCTCCGTACCTAGACGACATTCTGATACAAGCTTCAAGCTTTCAAACTGCCAAGTCTCATACAGAGTTAGTTCTGGCATTTCTAAGGTCGCATGGATGGAAAGTGAACGAAAAGAAGAGTTCTCTCTTGCCTCTCACAAGAGTTCCATTCTTGGGGACTCTTATAGATTCTGTAGAAATGAAGATTTATCTGACAGAAGACAGATTAACAAAGCTTCTAAATACATGCCGTGTCCTTCATTCCATTCAACTCCCGTCAGTAGCTCAATGCATGGAGGTGATCGGCTTAATGGTAGCAGCAATGGACATAGTACCTTTTGCACGCCTACATCTCAGACCGCTGCAATTGTGCATGCTGAGTCAGTGGAATGGGGATTACTCAGATTTGTCCCCCACTCTGAATCTGGATCAAGAGACCAGAAACTCTCTTCTATGGTGGCTTTCTCGGCCACATCTGTCCAGGGGGATGCCGTTCAGCAGGCCGGACTGGACAATTGTAACAACAGACGCCAGCCTTCTAGGTTGGGGCGCTGTCTGGAATTCTCTGAAGGCTCAGGGACAATGGAGTCAGGAGGAAAGTCTCCTGCCAATAAACATTCTGGAATTGAGAGCAGTTCTCAATGCCCTTCTAGCTTGGCCCCAGTTAAAGACTCGGGGGTTCATCAGGTTTCAGTCGGACAACATCACGACTGTAGCTTACATCAACCATCAGGGAGGGACAAGAAGCTCCCTAGCAATGATAGAAGTATCAAAGATAATTCGCTGGGCAGAGTCTCACTCTTGCCACCTATCAGCAATCCACATCCCGGGAGTGGAGAACTGGGAGGCGGATTTCTTGAGTCGCCAGACTCTTCATCCGGGGGAGTGGGAACTTCATCCGGAGGTCTTTGCCCAAATACTTCGACGTTGGGGCAAACCAGAGATAGATCTCATGGCGTCTCGCCAGAACGCCAAACTTCCTCGCTACGGATCCAGATCCAGGGATCCGGGAGCGGTTCTGATAGATGCTTTGGCAGCACCTTGGAACTTCAGGATGGCTTATGTGTTTCCACCCTTCCCGCTGCTTCCTCGATTGATTGCCAAAATCAAACAGGAGAGAGCATCAGTGATTCTAATAGCGCCTGCATGGCCGCGCAGGACTTGGTATGCAGATCTAGTGGACATGTCATCCTGTCCGCCTTGGTCTCTACCTCTAAGACAGGACCTTCTGATTCAGGGTCCATTCAAACATCAAAGTCTAACTTCTCTGAAGCTGACTGCTTGGAAATTGAACGCTTGATTTTATCAAAACGTGGTTTTTCTGAGTCGGTTATTGATACCCTGATACAGGCTAGGAAGCCTGTTACCAGAAAGATTTACCATAAAATATGGCGTAAATACCTATACTGGTGTGAATCCAAAGATTACTCCTGGAGTAAGGTTAGGATTCCTAGGATATTGTCTTTTCTACAAGAAGGTTTAGAAAAGGGTTTATCGGCTAGCTCATTAAGGGGACAGATCTCAGCTCTGTCCATCTTGTTGCACAGGCGTCTGTCAGAAAATTCAGACATCCAGGCCTTTTGTCAGGCTTTAGCTAGGATCAAGCCTGTGTTTAAAACTGTTGCTCCGCCATGGAGTTTAAACTTAGTTCTTAACGTTTTACAGGGTGTTCCGTTTGAACCCCTTCATTCCATTGATATAAAATTGTTATCTTGGAAAGTTCTATTTTTAATGGCTATTTCCTCGGCTCGAAGAGTCTCTGAGTTATCAGCCCTACATTGTGATTCTCCTTATCTGATCTTTCACTCAGACAAGGTAGTTCTGCGTACTAAACCTGGGTTCTTACCTAAGGTTGTCTCTAATAGGAATATCAATCAAGAGATTGTTGTTCCATCCTTGTGTCCAAATCCTTCTTCAAAGAAGGAACGTCTTCTACACAATCTGGATGTAGTTCGTGCCCTCAAGTTCTACTTGCAGGCAACTAAAGATTTTCGCCAAACTTCTTCCCTGTTTGTCGTTTATTCTGGACAGAGGAGAGGTCAAAAAGCTTCTGCTACCTCTCTCTCTTTTTGGCTTCGTAGCATAATACGTTTAGCCTATGAGACTGCTGGACAGCAGCCTCCTGAAAGAATTACAGCTCATTCCACTAGAGCTGTGGCTTCCACTTGGGCCTTTAAGAATGAGGCCTCTGTTGAACAGATTTGCAAGGCTGCAACTTGGTCTTCGCTTCATACTTTTTCCAAATTTTACAAATTTGACACTTTTGCTTCTTCGGAGGCTATTTTTGGGAGAAAGGTTCTTCAGGCAGTGGTTCCTTCTGTATAATGAGCCTGCCTATCCCTCCCGTCATCCGTGTACTTTTGCTTTGGTATTGGTATCCCAGAAGTAATGATGACCCGTGGACTGATCACACATAACAGAAGAAAACATAATTTATGCTTACCTGATAAATTCCTTTCTTCTGTTGTGTGATCAGTCCACGGCCCGCCCTGTTTTTTACGGCAGGTACATATTTTTTAAATTATAATTCAGTCACCACTACACCCTTGGCTTCTCCTTTCTCGTTGGTCTTTGGTCGAATGACTGGAGGTGACGTAGAGGGGAGGAGCTATATAGCAACTCTGCTGGGTGAATCCTCTTGCACTTCCTGTAGGGGAGCAGATAATATCCCAGAAGTAATGATGACCCGTGGACTGATCACACAACAGAAGAAAGGAATTTATCAGGTAAGCATAAATTATGTTTTTGTTTAATTTAGTGTTTATTTTGTTGTAATTTAGGTAATTGTATTTAATTAATTTAATTTTTTTATTTTATTGTAATGTTAGTTTTTAGTGTAAGGCAGGTTAGTTTTTATTTTACAGGTAACTTTGTACCTAGTTAAAATAAATACAAATTTACCTGTGAAATAAAAATATAACCTAAGCTAGCTACAATGTAGCTATTAGTTATATTGTAGCTAGCTTAGGTTTTATTTTACAGGTAAGTTTGTATTTAGTTTTAAATAGGTTATTTAGGTAATAATTGTAAGTTTTATTTAGATTTATTTTAATTATATTTAAGTTAGGGGTGTGAGGGTTAGGGTTACGTTAGGGTTAGGTTTAGGGGTTAATATATTTGTGTAGTGATGCGGGAGGGCGGCGGTTTAGGGGATAATAGGCTTATTATAGTGGCGACGATGTCAGGGAGCGTCGGAATAGGGGTTAATACATTTTTTATGTGGCGGCGATGTCCGGAGAGGCAGATTAGGGGTTAATATTTGTATTTTAGTGTTTGCGATTGAGGGAGGGCCTCGGTTTAGGGGTTAATAGGTAGTTTATGGGTATTAGTGTACTTTGTAACAGTTTAGTTATGAGTTTTATGCTACAGCTTTGTAACGTAAAACTCATAACTACTGACTTTAGATGGCGGTACAGATCTTGTGGTTATAGAGTGTACTGCTCACTTTTTGGCCTTCCAGGCAAACTCGTAATACCAGTGCTATGTGGAATTCCCATTGAAAAGGACTTTTTAAAAAGTGCGGTACTGACGTTGTGTGACGGCCAAAAAGGTGTGCGGTACACCTATACCTGCAAGACTTGTAATAGCGGCGTTAGGGAAAAAGCATCGTTATGAAGCATGGTTATGAAGCATAACGATGCTTTTTCACTCATAACGCCAAACTCGTAATCTAGCTGAGTGTTTGATATTTTATTTTTATAAAGTACATTTCAGGACTTACTTAAACAAATCCAGTATAGTAACTACCAATAAAAGAAAAATAAAAAAGAATGGGTAATAAAAAGAAATGTATAAAGAAAGAAGCTTTCATTTGTTATGCTGTTCATTTGGTTTTCATGTTCCAGATGGAGCTAGGTTTTAATGCCATTTTAATAGGATTTTGTTATGAAGGCTCTGTCACTCCTAACTAATTTTTAGCAAAGAGTATGTTAGCTAACATTCAATAAAAACACATAATTTTGTATTTTTGGCTAGGGCATGTTAATTAATTCAATTTCAGGGCATATCACCAACTAACAATTAGTATGATTTAAATGCATTCTGCCAAAACAAAATACCATCTAACTTGTGTGGTTTTTACAGACAACAACAAAATAGTTTTTTTTTTGTTTTGTTTGTTTTTTATATAGACATTATAGAGAAGATATAAAATATGTAACCTTTTAGAATTTAATAAAGGTACAAAGTAGTGGTAAAAATACATGTACAGTTTGTAAAATGTCTTTGAATGGTCGTAAGGAGGAACTAAATAGATTTGGAAGAAGAAAATACTTCTTCCCTATAAAAGCAAAGGAATGAAGCATTATTATAAACTGTATTATTTACTGCAAAAATTCATGCTGTGTCAGAAACCATGTAGCACGTTCCTTTATCAAAGTTTTTAAGGCCATGTTTACTATTCCAGACCCTACTTTTAAGTTGTGGGAAACCATTCCTAAAGTGGATAGTGCTATTTCCACCTTGGCCAAGAGTATTACTAGCCTTCTGAAGGGATAGAACCTTTATAGCTTTTTATAGATGTTCCTTCTATACTGTAGTTTTTGTATCGCCCTGCTGTGGTTGTGGCCTTTGTTTCTACAGCCATGCCGGAATGATGTGACATCCTAAGTTTTTTGCATTAGGGCTGGGCTAAACTTATTAAAATTTCTATCAGCTTTTTTAGTGACACAGCTGTTGACATGGTTGTTGCCTTGGCAGTTTTAGCTTGATGGGCCTTTTAGCTGAAATCTTGGACAGCTGATATTGTAGAGTAGATTTCTGACTTTGCCCTTTCAGAGGAATGTATTTTTTAGCCCTGGGTTGGATTCTATCATTTCCACCGTTACTGAGGGTAAAGGTGCTTTCTTACCTCAAGATAAAATTGGTTCACGGGGCATTTTTGTCCCTCAAGGCATTCCAAGAATCCCAGATCATCTAACGCTTTCTCAAATGCCTCTGGTGCTTCCAAATCACCCTGGAAGATGGGAGATTCTTGGAGCAAATCTAAACAGTCCAAGAAGGCCATTTCCTCTTCCAAGTCAGCAAAAAGGTCTGCATCTATACAGGTATTCCTGTAGGGGGCAAACTACTGCTTTATGGGGGTTTGAGAGAAATCAAGGTCCATGAGTTTTGCAGGGGATATAAACGAGTTACAGGAAGAACCCCACAGGCACACATTTTGGGGGGATATTTATCAAAGCCTCAACTATGCTGCATTCGCCGGCACCAATACGCTCGCCTAACAGCGCTGCCACGGACCTGAATACGATCTCCATTTTTATAAAAAAAAAGCCGGCAAAAAGACGCGCACCAGGTACGAGGCGATGAGCATCGGACTGTTGTTAACTAACAGTCATCGATTACGCGTCTATTCGGCTTTTTCCCAACTTTATTTATACCCTGTCACTAAACACAGCCACTATACTAAAATATCCCCTATCCCGCCGTTCCCGGATCCCGCCGCAACCTAAATAAATTAATTAACCCCTATCCCGCTGCTCTCGGACCCCGCCACAACCTAAATAAATGTATTAACCCCTAAACCTCTGGCCTCCCACATCACTACCATTAATTAAACCTATAAACCCCTAAACTGCCAGCCCCCAACATCGCTATAAACTAAATTAAGCTATTAACCCCTAAATCTAACAAGCCACTAACTTTAAATTAAAATTACAACACCCCTATCTTAAAATAAATTTAAACTTACCTGTAGAATTAAAATAAACTATTTTTAAACTATTAATTAACCTACCCTAACTATTATACTACAATTAAATTAAACTACCAATTAAATTAACTAAATTACTGTCAGATATCTAGTTAGTAACTAGAGATGATGGATCTCAACTGCAGAAAGGAGAGAGTATAGGAATTGAGTAAACGTTATTTACCCCTGTTTACTGGTTACAGGAGAGAGTTGGTAAAGCAAGTTAGCACAGAGTCTATTGAATGAGAGCGTCTGTTTGAGATGCAGTACTTTCCTCAGTACAATTTGCAAGTTTAGAGAACAAGTGGATGAACAACTCTGAATGGAGAGTGTTTAAAGAGCGCTCTAGTATTATGTACTGCTCGGGTAGCAATGGAGAGAGAGCGTGTGAGGGAGACGAGCCAGCGCTGCAGAAAGCTGACAGCCTCAGGGGGGTGTGTGACGATTATCCAATGGCATGCGAGAACACGCTGACAGGCACACGCTGTATGAGAAGCTTAACAGCGCGGTTTCAGTGAGGAAGGTTAGTCGGTGAATAAGTATAAGAATTGCCGGGTTGCTGGAAAGCAAGTTTGTTCAGAGTTGTAGCGGTAGTTGAGAGGAGTAACTCACTGTGTTTGATAGAGGAGATTGTCAGTGGAACGGCTTGGTTATACCGGCAATGAGAGGCAGTAATCCTGGGTATCTGTGCAAACGAACTGTAATATAAGTCCATAAGACGATGAATGTATAGGAATAGTAGGTTGATAATACCCAAAAGTATTATAGTTGTAATCCAATGATTAGGTAGAGAATAATCACTTAGCCAGGAGGTTTAGAACATGCTGCTTCACACAACGTAGCATGCTGCAAACTAACATTAATTGGCACCTGGAAGGGGGAGGTGTAGGTTTAAGTAAGGCCTGCTTAAAGGTGTACAGACATGCACATAAGAACATGACAATTACATATTAAAAAACCCTAACCCTACTCAAATTATTTAAATCTACTATTAAACATTATTAAAATTACTAAATTACCAAAAAAATAAACGCTAAATTACAAAAAAATAAAAAACACCACTAAATTACGAAGAAAAAAAAAACACATTATCAAAAATAGAAAAGAATTATACCTAATCTAATAGCCCTATCAAAATAAAAAAGCCCCCCCCAAAAAAATAAAAAAAACCTAGCCTACAATAAACTACCAATGGCCCTTAAAAGGGCCTTTTGTGGGGCATTGCCCCAAATAAATCAGCTCTTTTGACTGTAAAAAAAATTACAAACACCCCCCAACAGTAAATCCCACCACCCAACCATCACCCCCAAATAAAAAAACCTAAGCTCCCCATTGCACTGAAAATGGCATATGTATGGGCATTGCCCTTAAAAGGGAATTTAGCTCTTTTACCTGCCCAGACCCTAATCTAAAAATAAAACCCACCAAAAAACCCTTAAATAAACCTAACACTAACCCCCGACGATCCAATTACAGTTATTGAAGTCCAACTTGAAGGATCCATTCAGCCGGCAAGAAGTCTTCATCCGGGCGGCCTCTTCCGTCTTCATCCAGCCGGCGAAGTCCTCATCCATGCGGCAAGAAGTCTTCATCCAGACGGCATCTTCTATCTTCATCCATCCGGTGCGAAGCGGGTCCATCCTGAAGACATCCGGTGCGGAGCGCCTCTTCATAAGGTCCCAATCAGCCAATAGGATTTGAGCAGCTCTCATCCTATTTGCTGTTTCAATCAGCCAATAGGATGAGAGCTCAATGAAGAGGAGCTCCGCACCGTATGTCTTTAGGACCCACTCCGTGCCGGATGGATGAAGATAGAAGATGCCGTCTGGATGAAGACTTCTTGCCGCATGGATGAGGACTTCACCGGCTGGATGAAGATGGAAGAGGCCGCCCGGATGAAGACTTCTTGCTGGCTGGATGGATCCTTCAAGCGGGACTTCAATAACTGTAAGTGAATTGTCGGGGGGTTAGTGTTAGGTTTATTTAAGTTTTTTGGGGTGGGTTTTATTTTTAGATTAGGGTCTGGGCAGGTAAAATAGCTAAATGCCCTTTTAAGGGCAATGCCCATACAAATGCCCTTTTCAGGGCAATGGGGAGCTTAGGTTATTTTAGATAGTTTTTTTTATTTGGGGGGGTTGGTTGGTTGGGTGGTGGGTTTTACTGTTGGGGGGTGTTTGTATGTATTTGCAATGCCCCACAAAAGGCCCTTTTAAGGACCATTGGTAGTTTATTGTAGGCTAGGGTTTTTTTTCATTTTAGGTTTTTTTTTTTTATTTTGATAGGGCTGTTAGATTAGGTGTAATTCTTTTTTTTATTTCTGATAATGTGGTTTGTTTGTTTTTCTTAATTTAGTGTTTTTTATTTTTGGTAACTTAGCGTTTATTTTTTTGTTAATTTAGTAATTTTTAATAATGTTTAATAGTAGATTTAAATAATTTGAGTAGGGTTAGGTTTTTAATATTTAATTTAGTTTATTTAATTGTTAGTTTAATTTATTTGTAGTATAATAGTTTGGTTAGGTTAATTATTAGTTTAAAAATAGTTTATCTTAATTCTACAGGTAAGTTTAAATTTATTTTAAGATAGGGATGTTGTAATTTTAATTTAAAGTTAGCGGCTTGTTAGGTTTAGGGGTTGATAGCTTAATTTAGTTTATGGTGATGTGAGGGGCTGGCGGTTTAGGGGTTAATAGGTTTAGTTAGTGGTAGTGATGTTGGAGGCCAGAGGTTTAGGGGTTAATACATTTATTTAGGTTGCAGCAGGGTCCAGGAGCAGCGGGATAGGGGTTAATAACATTTTGTAGATGGCGGCGATGTCGGGGGTGGCAGATTTGGGGTGTTTAGACTCGGGGCTTATGCTAGGATGTTAGGTGTAAACATTACTTGTTTTCAACTATAGAAATCAATGGGATATCTGGCAGCATTGAATATAAGCTTTTGGTGCTTTCAGACTCCCATTGATTCCTATGGCATCCGCGGCCTCCAGGGTGGCGGATTGAAAACCGGGTACATTGGGCTGAAATAGCCGCGAGCATATCTATTAGAAATTTGATAACTGGCAAAAAGTGTCAGATAGAGCCGAATGTGTATTCGGAACATCTGTAATGACGTAAGCATCAATCTGCATCGGATTGAGACTGGCGGATCGTATGTTACATCACAAATGTCAACTTTTGCCGGTATGTAGGCTTTGATAACTAGGTCGGATCAAGCTCGCAACAATTATGCTGCGGAATTCCGGCGTATTTGCAGTTGACGGCTTGATAGATATCCCCCTTTGATTTCTTTGGTTTCTTAAGAACATGCTTTGGCCAAGGCTCTTCTTGCAAGTGTGGAACAATTGGGGAAAAAAAACTGTTTGATTGTGCTAGTTCTTTTGAGGGAATAAGGGTATGGATTTTATTCCAACCTATTCATAGTTAAAAGGAGTCAACTTTTATCCCTTCACCACTTTAAAAAAAGTTTCTTAGTCTATATTATGAAAAAAATGAACTCTATCAGAACTATTCTCCCACTAGTTCAGGGAGTTTATATCTACAATGGACTTCAATGTTGCATATTTGCATAGTTTGGTTTTTGAGATTTTCCTTCCCAGACTGGCTAGATCAAATGGAAGAGTAACAAACTGATAATGCCACAGTCCCCATGGTGTTCACCAAGATCTTGGGAGCATTGATGATGCTAGCAAGGCTTCAGCTAATTTGTGGTTCAAGTGGGCTCCTTGTCCATGCTCTGGAGTCATGGTTGGTGCAATAAAATATGTGGGTTTTTGACACTTTGGATGCCGTTTCTTTTTCCCAATTTCATCTGAGACCTCCGTAGTTGTGTCTCCTTCATTAGTTCAACAACCATTATGAGGATTTATATCAGGTTATAATCCTGAACCAGGAATCAAGAGTTGCTACTGTTGTGGATGTCTCACCTGTGTCCGTAGCTGTAGTTTGGACATTTATTTCCACAGATGCCTGTCTGGTGGGCTGGGACTAGTTTGGGAGCTTCAGAGGGTGTAAGGATTTTAGTGCCCTTAGGAGGCAAGGTTGCCAATCAATATTCTAGAATTCTAAGGAAGCTTCAAAGCTCTGATGAACTAGGCCAGTCTTGTTTAGGTGTGTCACAGTTGCTTCCATTTGCACAATGTCACATCTATGACATATGTAATCAAAGAGGAACATAGAGTCGTTGTGCAATAAAAGAAGTAGTGTACACATCTTTAAGGTTGCAGATATTCTCATTTGCCAACATCTAAATCCAGGAACAGAGTTCTCTGTCAGGAAATGATCAACCAGATTATCAAGCACTGGGGTCAGCCAAAGATAGATCTCATGGCTTCTTGCTTGAGTATCAAGCTGTCTCACTATTGTTTCAGGACCAAAGATCCTCAGGCAGTGCTTGTGAATGTGTTGATTGTTCTCTGGTCATTTAGTTAATGTTTACCCTCATTGGTAATGCTTCCTCTTGTAGTGACAAGAATCTGCCAGGAAAGGGTGCCAGTGATATTCATTGCACTGACATGGCCAAGGAAGGCATGCTATGCAGACCTGGAAGAGATATCCATTTGCTGTTAAAGTGGCATATTCCTTTCAAATGAGATCTGTTGTCAGAGTCCTTATTGTCATCTGGACCTATGGTCTCTAGTTTTGACAGCATGGAGCTTGAACATATGATTTTATCTAACAAGGAACTCTCAGACAATCTGATTGAAAACTTAATTCTACCACAAAATATGGCAAATCGTTTTGTCCTGATGGCAATTAAGATGGTACTGTTGTTAGCCGTCTACACAGCTAGAAGAGTTTCTGAATTGTCAGCTTTATCTTGTAACCTACCTTTACTTATCTTTCCTAAGGATAAGGTAGTTTTGAAAACTGATACAATCAGTTAGGAAATTGTGGTTTGTTCACTTTGTCAGATAAGGAGCAACTTGATTTAAATTTGACAAGGGTATTTTAATTTTATGTAAAAATAACAAAATATTTTTGTCCCTCATCTGTACTTTTTGTGCATTTTTCTGGCGCCCTAAAAGGGGAGTTTCATAATGAGTCTTCCATGGAATAAATTTGTAAGGTTGCCTCTTTGTCTTCTGTTCATACTTTTTCCAATTTTAGCACTGTGATGTTTTTACCTTGACTTAGACAGGGTTTGTCAGGGAAGTTTTGCAGGCCTTTGTGCCCAACTATCTGCCTTTCCTTTTAACCATCCTTTTTTGTGGTCTCATGGACACACTGCTTTGGTATGGGATCCCAATATACGGCCAGATTACAACTGGCGTGTTAACTGTTACGCCAAGTGAAAAGGGGTTTATCATGGATGTTTGCGCGCATTGGGTTTCCCGCTCATATTACAAACTGAAAGTAAACGCGATTGCTTGAGTGCAATCATGATTTTCACTAGAATGATTACCGTGTCCTCAGAGTTCTTGTTAACTGTTTTGCAAAATAAAAACACATAAAAAATACATTACAAAGTACAATTACACTCATAATAACATTATTTAATAAAATATATTAAAACATTGCACAAAAAAAGTTATAATGGCTCAAAGATATGAGGTCTCAGGTATTAGAGAGAAAAAAAGCAGACAAAGGGCTTTAACATAGAGATACATGTGTAAATATTTGAAATTAGTGTATATTTTCAAATATACATTAAATTCACAAAGTAAAACATCAAATAATGTGTTAATAATGTGTTTTCAATATAGTACCGGGAGAATAGAATTTTCAAATGACTCTTATTGTTTGTGTTTTGCATTTTCCAAACTGTCCCAACTTTTTCAAAATTGGAGTTGTAGAATACAACTAGAAAATACAGGATATTTGTATGCAACTAAACCCCCCCCCCCCCAAAGAAAAAAACAGCTTCTAAAGGCTAAAGTGGCAAGTATTTAGTGTTACCTCCCCTTATACTTGAGTAATCGCAGGAACCTGGCTCTTGTAAACCTAAATGGAATGGAACCCTAATTCATTTCATTGCTAACACCTGTATTTGTCCTACTATTTCATGTCAAAATGACTGCTCTGAAAAAGGCTTGTGCAAGACATGTTTGAGCATTACATACATGTGGTATGAGTTTAATTCATTGGAAGCGTGTTAATAAAACCAACTTTCAATCACATCCATTCAAAATGCCAAAGATCAAAGAATTTGACAGACATAAAATCATACTTTTGCATCAGCAAGGCCACTCTCAAAGTAAAATCATCAAATAAACTGGATACTCAAGATGTGGTATTTAAGCTTTTAAAAAGACATTTGAAGAATCAGGAGAGCAGGAAAGCTGAAGGCCAAAAAAAGGACTGGAAGGCCAAGGAAACTTTCAAAATCTGATGAGAAGTTTCTCAAAGTTTCATCTTTGAGAGACCAGAAGAAGTCCAGCAAGGGCCTTCCTCAGCATCTGGCAGCTTTATCGGAATGCCACGTTGACCCTTCTACAGTCCGAAGTAGCTTGATCAGGAATATTCTTTGTGGAAGGGTAGCAGCCAATAATCCACTTTTTCGGAAGGGGAACAGGGTGAAAAGGCTAAGATATGTTAAAATTTACAAAGATTGGAATGAATATCAGTGGTAAAGAGTATTATGGAGTGATGAATCCAAGTTTGACATTTTTGGATCCAATCATTGACAATATGAGAGAAGAAGCGTTGGAGAAAGATGGAAGAAGGAGTGCTTGCAGCCTTCAGTGAAACATGGTGGAAGTTCTGTCCTGGTTTGGGGCTGCATTTCTGCCAGTGGTGTTGGTGATATTGTCCAAATTGATGGGATCATGAATGCTGGAAAGTACAGACAGGTTTTAATTCATCATGCCATTCCTTCTGGAAAGCGCCTGATTGGGAATGGTTTTTCAGCATGACAAAGATCCCAAGCACACTGCTAATGCAGTGAAATCATATTTGGAGAGAAAAACAGCTGATAAGACACTGACAATCATGGACTGGCCTCCACAGAATCCATACCTGAATATTATAGAGGCAGTATTAGATCATCTGGACAGAGAAAGAAATAAAATATAACCTAAAGCTAAAGAAGAACTGGGAAGTGCTGAAAAAGCCTGGTAAAATAAACCAGAAGATTACTTCAGAAAACTTCAGGACAGACTCCCCAAAAGAGTTCAAGATGTGTTTAGTGCCAAGGGAGGTCACACAAAATACTGACTTTTGAATGAAGAAGCCATTTTGTTCTTAAAATAGTGTGTGTGTGGGGGGGGGTTGTTTATATATTTTGTGTACATATTTCCTGCATTTTCTGTTTTATCTTAACGACCAACGTCGTACAGGGTACGTCATACAAAAACTGGTCGTTAACGACCAACGACGTACCCTGTACATCGTCAGGGGTTTCAAGAGGTGGAATCAATCCTGATCACTTCCAGATGCTTTCAAGGTATTGCCGTGATGCCTCGATATTGAGGCATCACTGCAATACCTTTTTTAACACACCGATGCAGAGAGAGACACTCTGTGGCTCTCTGCATTGGCCAGCGATGGTGCGATCACTGGTGGGTGGGAGCCGTTGCAGGGAGGCGGGTGGGTGGCCATCGCTGGTGTAAACACGTCAGAGGGGGGCAAGATCACGCACATCCTGTGAGTAGAGTTAAATCATCCCAACTATTCTATCCATCAGAGAAAAGTTAAGTAAAGTAATATAGCTTCCAAGAATCCTTAATACTTAAATGATTCCTGCTAGTAAAACAAACACAAGCCTACATACTGAAAACAATTTATACACATATATAATATATGTACTGTGTGTTAGTTGTTCCTAGCTGATCCATTTAACTATTTTATGTCTCTAATGGAGGAATAAGTTCATTTCAACTATACTATCTATTAGACACATTACTTAATATCACTTATCCTATACCATTTTATTATACTGTATTTGGAAACTTCCTTTGTAAGTAGAATAGGTACGGTTCTCTATACTAGTAATATCAACTTAAATAATATAATATAGTCTACAACAAGCCATTTCATTGAATTATACATATATCTTCGGGACTATCTAATATTAGCTACTGTTGATATTAGTCAAAGATACAGAAATAGTCTCTTAAATAACCACCAGGAAATTACTATAGTCTATACATATAAAAGTGTTAGTTCCTCCTAGAATTCTTCTAACTATATCCTAGTCCTCTCCATAAATAACTCTTCTCCCCCCTATTTACATTTCTAATTTAATAGTTCTTACATAATTATTTTACATTATACTTATTTTTCTTTTCTTTTTTGTTTTAGTTAGGCAGTTATAATTTCTATTTTCTGTGTTGTTGGCTACCACTTGATGACTAAGAACACTGACATTAAGTGGCAATATTGTTATTTCCCACTATCCTGTTCCTACTATTACTAATTATTTTATAATATAGGTCCAAAGCGTAGTTCATTTGTACTTAAAAACACTTTGTTTGCCCACTTAAACAATATCGTATGGGGATTTACAGGCTATTGGGAAACAATATAGTTTTACTCTATTCAACAACCTTTATGTAATACCATACTCTTGTTGCTTTTAAAGTATTAATTTACCATTATATGTTAAATTTGGTTTTATATGTATATGTTTTACTGTTTATAATTTTGTTTATGTATTTATTTTATTCCATTTTATTTTATTTAATTACTCACATACCTAGTTCAACAGTCACTTACTGGTGGTTGTTTCACTAATAAGCATGAAGTAACATTCTAGAGTTCATATCCACATTTTTAATAGAAACAGAATAAGCTAAGAAAAATAATTTATCTAATCTGTTCTGTTATGTCTCTTCCCTAATCTGGAGATGTATAATAGGTGAATGCCATTATTTCATTCAAGCACACATAACGATTTTTCAGACCCTAGGTACTAGCACACATGTCTATTTATACATATAAAGGGTTAAAATCCACTAATTCTTCTTGTCTTCCGATTGGCTTAATTCACCTTTATGTTGACCCAGACTGGTTGAGACACATATCTCTGAAGAAGCGCATGTACGCATGCGCGAAACGTGTTAGATAGGAGCTTACCTGGTGTGTTTTGTAAAGCCTGCTCCTAAATAAACCTATTCTGATCTACTGTGAGTTCCACCGTCTCCTTTTCCTCATCTCTCTGCATTGGCCAGCGATGGTGCGATCGTTGGTGGGTGGGAGCCGTTGCAGGGAGGCGGGTGGGTGGCCATCGCTGGTGTAAACACGTTAGAGGGGGGGGCAAGATCACGCGCGGGGACGCTGGGAGTGCGCACGGATGCGGGCACAGGGGCGGGAGTGAGCCCTACACTATGGAACAAAGTGTAAAGGGGAGGAGGGGGGACAATTTTATCTAAGGGATCTGGGAGGAGGTGGGGGTTGTTTTTTGAGGGGGGGAAGTTATACTACAGAAAAAATAATATATATATATATATATATATATATATATATATATATATATAAAAAGGCTAATTGTATGCAAACTGGGTACTGGCAGACAGCTGCCAGTACCCAAGATGGCAGACAATAAGGTAGAGGTGGGAGGGATATAGAGAGCTGTTTGGGGGGGATCATTGAGGTTGGGGGCTAAGGGAGGATCCTACACAGCAGATTATGTATTTAAATAAAAAGCCTTTTATTTTAGTACTGGCAGACTTTCTGCCAGTACTAAAGATGACCGGGACAATTGTGGGGTGAGGGAGGGAAGAGAGCTGTTTGAGAGGGGTCAGGGAGGGATCAGGGGGTTGGATGTGTCAGGTGGGAGGCTGATCTCTACACTAAAGCTAAAATTAACCCTACAAACTACCTAATTAACTCCTTCACTGCTGGGCATAATAAAAGTGTGGTGCGCAGCAGAATTTAGCGGCCTTCTAATTACTAAAAAGCAATGCCAAAACCATATACGTCTGCTATTTCTGAACAAAGGGGATCCCAGAGAAGCATTTACAACCATTTGTGCCATTATTGCAAACACTGTTTGTAAATAATTTCATTGAGAAACTTAAAGTTTGTGAAAAAGTGAATATTTTGTTTTATTTGATCGCATTTGGCGGTTGAATGGTGGCATGAATTATACCTAAATGGGCCTAGAGCAATACTTTGGGATGTCTACTACACTACACTAAAGCTAAAATTAACAATACAAGCTCCCTAATTAACCCCTTCACTGCTGGGCATAATACACATGTGGTGTGCAGCGGCATTTAGCGGCCTTCTAATTACCAAAAAGCAATGCCAAAGCCATATATGTCTATTTCTGAACAAAGGGGATCCCAGAGAAGCGTTTACAACCATTTGTGCCATAATTGCACAAGCTGTTTGTAAATAATTTCAGTGAAAAACCTAAAGTTTGTGAAAAAGTTAACAATTTTTTTTTATTTGATCTCATTTGGCGGTAAAATGGTGGCATGAAATATAGCAAAATGGGCCTAGATCAATACTTTGGGTTGTCTACTAAAAAAATATATACATGTCAAGGGATATTCAGGGATTCCTGACAGATATCCGTGTTCCAATGTAACTATCGCTAATTTTTTTTTTTTAAAAAATGGTTTGGAAATACCAAAGTGCTACTTGTATTTCTCCAACATTGGTGTGTCCGGTCCACGGCGTCATCCTTACTTGTGGGAATATCTCTTCCCCAACAGAAAATGGCAAAGAGTCCCAGCAAAGCTGGCCATATAGTCCCTCCTAGGCTCCGCCCACCCCAGTCATTCTCTTTGCCGTTGCACAGGCAACATCTCCACGGAGATGGTTAAGAGTTTTTTGGTGTTTAAATGTAGTTTTTATTCTTCTATCAAGTGTTTGTTATTTTAAAATAGTGCTGGTATGTACTATTTACTCTGAAACAGAAAAGGATGAAGATTTCTGTTTGTGAGAGGAAGATGATTTTAGCAGACAGTAACTAAAATCGATTGCTGTTTCCACATAGGACTGTTGAGATGAAGTAACTTCAGTTGGGGGAAGCAGTTAGCAGACTTTTCTGCTTAAGGTATGACTAGCCATATTTCTAACAAGACGATGTAATGCTGGAAGGCTGTCATTTCCCCTCATGGGGACCGGTAAGCCATTTTCTTAGTCAAACAAACAGAATAAAGGGCTTATTATGGGCTAAAAAACTGGTAGACATTTTTATGGGCTAAATCGATTGCTTTATTTGGGTATTTTATTCATATTTATGCTGACAATTTGCATTTATAAACTTGGGGAACGTTTATTAAACGGCAGGCACTGTGTTAGACACCTTTTCCAGTCAGGGGGCCTTCCTAGTTGTAGACTGAGCCTCATTTTCGCGCCATTACTGCGCAGTTGTTTTTTGAGAGCAGGGCATGCAGATGCATGTGTGAGGATCTAAAAATTGCTGGAAAAGCTTCTAGAAGGCGTCAATTGGTATCGTATTCCCCTCTGGGCTTGGTTGGGTCTCAGCAAAGACTATAGCTGGGACTGTATCGGGGTTAAATTTATAAACGGCTCCGGTTCCGTTATTTTAAGGGTTAAAGCTCTGAAATTTGGTGTGCAATACTATTAATGCTTTAAGACACTGTGGTGAAATTTTGGTAATTTGAACAATTCCTTCATACTTTTTCACATATTCAGTAATAAAGTGTTTTCTGTTTAAAATTTAAAGAGACAGTAACGGTTTTGTTTTAAAACGTTTTTTTGTGCTTTGTTGACAAGTTTAAGCCTGTTTAACATGTCTGTACCTTCAGATAAGCTATGTTCTATATGTATGAAAGCCAATGTGTCTCCCCATTTAAATTTATGTGATAATTGTGCCATAATGTCCAAACAAAGTAAGGACAGTACTGCCACAGATAATGAAATTGCCCAAGATGATTCCTCAGATGAGGGGAGTAAACATGATACTACATCATCTCCTACTGTGTCTACACCAGTTTTGCCCACGCAGGAGGCCCCTAGTACATCTAGTGCGCCAATACTTATTACCATGCAACAATTAACGGCTGTAATGGATAACTCCATAGCAAATATTTTATCCAAAATGCCTACTTATCAGAGAAAGCGCGATTGCTCTGTTTTAAACACTGAAGAGCAGGAGGGCGCTGATGATAATTGTTCTGTCATACCCTCACACCAATCTGAAGGGGCCATGAGGGAGGTTTTGTCAGATGGAGAAATTTCAGATTCAGGAAAAATTTCTTAACAGGCTGAACCTTATGTTGTGACATTTAAATTTAAATTAGAACATCTCCGCGCACTGCTTAAGGAGGTGTTATCTACTCTGGATGATTGTGACAACTTGGTCATTCCAGAGAAATTATGCAAGGTGGACAAGTTCCTAGAGGTTCCGGTGCACCCCAACGCTTTTCCTATACCCAAGCGGGTGGCGGACATAGTAAATAAGGAGTGGGAAAAGCCTGGCATACCTTTTGTCCCCCCCCCCCCTATATTTAAGAAATTATTTCCTATGGTCGACCCCAGAAAGGACTTATGGCAGACAGTCCCTAAGGTCGAGGGGGCAGTTTCTACTCTAAACAAACGCACTACTATTCCTATCGAAGATAGTTGTGCTTTCAAAGATCCTATGGATAAAAAATTGGAAGGTTTGCTTAAAAAGATTTTTGTACAGCAAGGTTACCTTCTACAACCCATTTCGTGCATTGTTCCTGTCACTACAGCAGCGTGGTTCTGGTTCGAGGAACTAGAAAAGTCGCTCAGTAGAGAGACTCCATATGAGGAGGTTATGGACAGAGTTCACGCACTTAAACTTATAACTCTTTTATTTTAGATGCCGCTTTGCAATTAGCTAGATTAGCGGCGAAAAACTCAGGGTTTGCTATCGTGGTGCGCAGAGCGCTTTGGCTAAAGTCTTGGTCAGCGGATGTGTCATCCAAGACAAAATTGCTTAACATCCCTTTCAAAGGTAAAACTCTATTTGGACCAGAATTGAAAGAGATTATTTCAGACATCACTGGAGGAAAGGGCCACGCCCTTCCACAAGATAGGTCTTTCAAGGCTAAAAATAAGTCTAATTTTCGTTCCTTTCGCAATTTCAGGAACGGACCGGCCTCTAATTCTGCATCCTCTAAGCAAGAGGGTAATGCCTCACAACCCAAACCAGCCTGGAAACTGATGCAAGGCTGGAACAAGGGTAAGCAGGCCAAGAAGCCTGCCGCTGCTAACAAAACAGCATGAAGGAGTAGCCCCCGATCCGGGACCGGATCTAGTGGGGGGCAGACTCTCTCTCTTTGCTCAGGCTTGGGCAAGAGATGTTCAGGATCCTTGGGCGCTAGAAATAGTTTCTCAAAGTTATCTCCTGGAATTCAAGGAACTACCCCCAAGGGGAAGGTTCCACATGTCTCACTTATCCTCAAACCAAATAAAGAGACAGACATTCTTACATTGTGTAGAAGACCTGTTAGAGATGGGAGTGATACACCCAGTTCCGATAAAGGAACAAGGAATGGGATTTTATTCCAATCTGTTCGTAGTTCCCAAAAAAAGAGGGAACTTTCAGACCAATTTTGGATTTGAAGATCCTAAACAAATTTCTCAGGGTACCATCGTTCAAGATGGAAGCCATTCGAACGATTCTACCCACTATCCAGGAAAGTCAATTTATGACTACCGTGGATCTAAAGGATGCATACCTACATATTCCTATCCACAAAGAACATCATCAGTTCCTAAGGTTCGCTTTTCTGGACAAGCATTACCAGTTTGTGGCCCTCCCATTCGGGTTAGCCACTGCTCCAAGGATTTTCACAAAGGTGCTAGGGTCCCTTCTAGCGGTTCTAAGACCGAGGGGCATTGCAGTAGTACCTTACTTGGACGACATTCTAATACAAGCGTCGTCCCTGTCAAAAGCAAAGGCTCATACAGACATCGTTCTGGCCTTTCTCAGATCACACGGATGGAAGGTGAACATAGAAAAAAGTTCTCTGTCTCCGTCGACAAGAGTTCCCTTCTTGGGAACAATAATAGATTCCTTAGAAATGAGGATTTTTCTGACAGAGGTCAGAAAATCAAAACTTCTAAGCTCTTGTCAAGCTCTTCATTCTGTTCCTCGTCCTTCCATAGCGCAGTGCATGGAAGTAGTAGGGTTGATGGTTGCAGCAATGGACATAGTTCCTTTTGCATGAATTCATCTAAGACCATTACAACGGTGCATGCTCAAACAGTGGAATGGGGATTATACAGACTTGTCTCCAATGATTCAAGTAGATCAGAAGACCAGAGATTCACTCCGTTGGTGGCTGACCCTGGACCATCTGTCCCAGGGAATGAGCTTCCGCAGACCAGAGTGGGTCATTGTCACGACCGACGCCAGTCTAGTGGGCTGGGGAGCGGTCTGGGAATCCCTGAAAGCTCAGGGTCTATGGTCTCGGGAAGAATCTCTTCTCCCGATAAACATTCTGGAACTGAGAGCGATATTCAATGCTCTCAGGGCTTGGCCTCAACTAGCAAAGGCCAGATTCATAAGGTTCCAATCAGACAACATGACGACCGTTGCGTATATCAATCATCAGGGGGGAACAAGGAGTTCCCTGGCGATGAAAGAAGTGACCAAAATAATTCAATGGGCGGAGGATCACTCCTGCCACCTGTCTGCGATCCACATCCCAGGTGTGGAAAACTGGGAGGCGGATTTTCTGAGTCGTCAGACATTCCATCCGGGGGAGTGGGAACTCCACCCGGAGATCTTTGCCCAAATAACCCAATTATGGGGCATTCCAGACATGGATCTGATGGCGTCTCGTCAGAACTTCAAGGTTCCTTGCTACGGGTCCAGATCCAGGGACCCCAAGGCGACTCTAGTAGATGCACTAGTAGCACCTTGGACCTTCAACCTAGCTTATGTATTTCCACCGTTTCCTCTCATTCCCAGGCTGGTAGCCAGGATCAATCAGGAGAGGGCCTCGGTGATCTTGATAGCTCCTGCGTGGCCACGCAGGACTTGGTATGCAGACCTGGTGAATATGTCATCGGTTCCACCATGGAAGCTACCTTTGAGACAGGACCTTCTTGTTCAGGGTCCATTCGAACATCCAAACCTGGTCTCCCTCCAGCTGACGGCTTGGAGATTGAACGCTTGATTCTATCGAAGCGTGGTTTTTCAGATTCTGTGATAGATACTCTGGTTCAGGCCAGAAAACCGGTAACTAGAAAGATTTACCATAAAATATGGAAAAGATATATCTGTTGGTGTGAATCCAAAGGATTCCCATGGAATAAGATAAAAATTCCTAAGATTCTCTCCTTTCTACAAGAAGGTTTGGAGAAAGGATTATCTGCAAGTTCTCTAAAGGGACAGATCTCTGCTTTATCTGTCTTACTACACAAAAGACTGGCAGCTGTGCCAGATGTTCAAGCATTTGTTCAGGCTCTGGTTAGGATCAAGCCTGTTTACAGACCTTTGACTCCTCCCTGGAGTCTAAATCTAGTTCTTTCAGTTCTTCAAGGGGTTCCGTTTGAACCTTTACATTCCATAGATATTAAGTTACTATCTTGGAAAGTTTTGTTTTTGGTTGCAATTTCTTCTGCTAGAAGAGATTCAGAGTTATCTGCTCTGCAGTGTTCTCCGCCCTATCTGGTGTTCCATGCAGATAAGGTGGTTTTGCGTACTAAGCCTGGTTTTCTTCCTAAGGTTGTTTCTAACAAAAATATTAACCAGGAGATAGTTGTACCTTCTTTATGTCCGAATCCAGTTTCAAAGAAGGAACGTTTGTTACACAATTTGGACGTAGTCCATGCTCTAAAATTCTATTTAGAGGCTACAAAAGATTTCAGACAAACTTCTTCCTTGTTTGTTGTTTATTCTGGTAAAAGGAGAGGTCAAAAAGCGACTTCTACCTCTCTTTCCTTTTGGCTTAAAAGCATCATCCGATTGGCTTATGAGACTGCCGGACGGCAGCCTCCTGAAAGAATCACAGCTCACTCCACTAGGGCTGTGGCTTCCACATGGGCCTTCAAGAACGAGGCTTCTGTTGACCAGATATGTAAGGCAGCGACTTGGTCTTCACTGCACACTTTTGCCAAATTTTACAAATTTGATACTTTTGCTTCTTCGGAGGCTATTTTTGGGAGAAAGGTTTTGCAAGCTGTGGTGCCTTCCGTTTAGGTAACCTGATTTGCTCCCTCCCTTCATCCGTGTCCTAAAGCTTTGGTATTGGTTCCCACAATTAAGGATGACGCCGTGGACCGGACACACCAATGTTGGAGAAAACAGAATTTATGCTTACCTGATAAATTACTTTCTCCAACGGTGTGTCCGGTCCACGGACCGCCTTGTTTTTTTTAATCAGGTCTGATGAATTATTTTCTCTAACTACAGTCACCACGGTACCATATGGTTTCTCCTATATATATTTCCTCCTGTCCGTCGGTCGAATGACTGGGATGGGCGGAGCCTAGGAGGGACTATATGGCCAGCTTTGCTGGGACTCTTTGCCATTTCCTGTTGGGGAAGAGATATTCCCACAAGTAAGGATGACGCCGTGGACCGGACACACCGTTGGAGAAAGTAATTTATCAGGTAAGCATAAATTCTGTTTTTTTGCCCTATAACTTGCAAAAAAAGCAAAGAACATGTAAACATTGGGTATTTCTAAACTCTTGACAAAATTTAGAAACTATTTAGCATGGTTGTTTTTTGGTGGTTGTAGATGTGTAACAGATTTTGGGTATCAAAGTTAGAAAAAGTGTTTTTTTTTCTTTTCTTTTTTTTCATCATATTTTATAATATTTTTTTTATAGTAAATTATAAGATACTAGTCCTAAAGCCTGTGTACACGGGCCATTTTTTGCAGTACAGCGGTTTCACCCCTTGCTCTCTCTCTTTCTCCCCTCTCTTTTGCTCTCTCTTTCTCCCCTCTCTTTTGCTCTCTCTTTCTCCCCTCTCTTTTGCTCTCTCTTTCTCCCCTTTCTTTTGCTCTCTCTTTCTCCCCTCTCTTTTGCTCTCTCTCTCCCCCCTCTCTTTTGTTCTCTCTCTCCCCTCTTTTGCTCTCTCTTTCTCCCCTCTCTTTTCCCCCTCTCTTTTGCTCTCTCTCTCCCCCTCTCTTTTGCTGTCTCTCTCCCTCTTTTGCTTTCTCTCTCCCCCCTCTCTTTTTCTCTCTCCCCCCTCTTTTGCTCTCTCTTTCTCCCCTCTCTTTTGCTCTCTCTCTCCACCCTCTCTTTTGCTCTCTCTCTCCCCCCTCTATTTTGCTGTCTCTCTCCCTCTTTTGCTGTCTCTCTCCCTCTCTTTTGCTCTCGCTCTTCCCCCCTCTCGTTTGCTCTCTCTCTCCTCTCATTTGCTCTCTCTCTCCCTCCCCTATCTTTTGCGCTCTCTCCCCCCTCTCTTTTGTGCTCTCTCCCCCCTCTCTTTTGTGCTCTCTCCCCCCTCTCTTTTGTGCTCTCTCCCCCTCTCTTTTGCGCTCTCTCCCCCCTCTCTTTTGAGCTCTCTCCCACTTCTCTTTTGAGCTCTCTCCCCCCTCTCTTTTGGGCTCTCTCCCCCCTCTCCTTTGCGCTCTCTCCCCCCTCTATTTTGCGGTCTCTCCCCCCCTCTTTTGCGCTCTCTCCCCCCTCTCTTTTGCGCTCTCTCCTCCATCTCTTTTGCTCTCTGTCCCCCCTCTCTTTTGCGCTCTCTCCCCCTCTCTTTTGTGCTCGCTCTCCCCCTCTCTCTTTTGTGCTCGCTCTCCCCCTCTCTCTTTTGTGCTCTCTCCCCTCTCTTGTGCTCTCTCCCCCCTCACTTTTGCTCACTCTCCCCCCTCACTTTTGCTCACTCTCCCCCCTCTCTTTTGCTGTCTCCCCCCTCTCTTTACCCCCCCTCTTCTGCACTCTCTATCCCCTTCTTTTTAGAGCTCTCTGTCTCAATCACTCACTCTGCACTCTCCCGGCATCTGGCCCCGCCTGCGTTGCGCTTGGCCCCGCCCAGCCCCACGGTCGACCCCGCCCATACCATGCCCGGCCCCACCCATGTCACACCCATGTCCATACACCCACACCCGCCGGGCACGCCCACTCCACCACACGCGAGTCCAGGAGGAAGACACTGACAGTTAGAAGGCCAGGTGTGTTTGTCCTTGTGCGCAGTCTCTACTGCGCATGACAGCTTCGGACCAACACACTTGGCCTTTTATTATATAGGATGATGAAAATAATGGCATATTTAGAAAGTCCATTTAATGGCGAGAAAAACGATATATAATATCTGTGGGTACAGTTAATGAGTAAGAGGAAAATTACAGCTAAACACAAACACTGCAGAAATAAAATAGCCCTGGTCCTTAAGGGTAAGAACATTGAAAAATGGTCTGGTCCTTAAGGGGTTAATAAAGAGACCGAAAAATAAATATGGAAAGTCATTAAAACTTAGCTAAAACATCAAATCTAATTGTCTTCTAAGACTTTTGCACAGTACTGCGTACATACACACACACATACATATATAGACACATACATATATACATACATATACTGCATACATATATATATATATATGTGTGTGTTATAGTGTGTATTTAGTGTATATATTTTACATTCCAATGTTCTGCACATAGTAGAATATGTAGTATGTATTTTTAAATAGATACAGTATATATATATATATATATATATATATATATATATATATATACATACCTATATATAATCATTTAAATATATAGGTATTGATATATGTAAAAATATGTATTTATGAACATATAGAACATTTTCTTCCATGTGAAGAACATTGAAATGTGCAAAATTAATATTTTTGTGGTGTTAGCACACTTGAGAATATGCGATCGGGTTTGCGTGCGAGTAGGGTGTTTCTCCCCACACACACTTTTCTGCTCCATTGACTTTTATGGGGGAATATGCTGTCGCACGCAATATTCTAAGTCTGACTTTTTATGTGCATTGTGTTTACTGTTTATTTTCAACTTGTAATACGAGCGCTACTGACGCGTGCAAAAAGCTTACTTCTAGTGGAGTTAGCACTACACTTGTAATCTGGCCCATAGATGGATCTTGTACTAATATTTTCTTAAGAAATAAAACATAATTTATGCTTACATTTCTTGAGGGTAAAAATCCACATCACCTTTTTTATTATATTTGGGGGGTGGTAGGTTAAACTTCAACTGCCAGTCTTTCTTTTGGGGGGTTTTCTGCCATTTTTCTATTAACTTTTCTGCTTTCCCATTTGGTTAACTGTGGCTGAGTGGGATTATATGCTGGGTAATGCCAAAAAAACAATAAAAATCCTTTATCAGATAAACTTAAATTTATATTTTCACTGCTCATTTAAATAACAATACAGGTTATCTCCCAGTTCCTGAGAATTATTAATATTGCTGAGATTTGTAAATACAATATACTATACCAGGCCTTGAACATATTCCCGCTCCCATCATATTTTATGAATACAGTTAATCCCTTCTGTTGCAACCTTGTAGAAACACTGCACTAGATTGTCTCTATATCTGGACTAAGACACCATGTTCTTTGTATAGGTAATATTGAGTCATTATTTCATTGTTGGATAATAGTAAGATTTAGATTCAGTGTAACATCCAAAGGGTAAAGGGTATTTGAAAGGAGAACCTTTTATGTCAGCAACACACACAAATGCTTAAAGGGGCATGACACCTAAAATTCTTATTTCATGGTAGGTCATGCAATATTAAACAGCTTTCCCATTTATTTATTTTATCTAATTTGCATGGTGCCTAAAGTAGAAGGGGCTATTTCTACTCTGGCTAAGAGAACTACGATCCCTATAGTGGATAGTTTTTCCTTTAAGGACCCCATGGACAAGAAGCTGGAGGCTTATTTGAAAAAGATGTATGTTCAACAAGGTCTTCAATGGCAACCTGCAGTTTGTCTTGCCACAGTAGCAAGTGTGGAATCTTATTGGTGCAACGCCTTGTCTGAATCAATTTTGGTAGAGACTCCGTTGGAGGAGATCCAGGATAGGATTAAGGCTCTCAAACTAGCCAATTCCTTTATTTCTGATGCTAACATGCAAGTTATTAGACTGGGAGCCAAGATCTCTGGTTTCACTGTCCTAGCCCGCAGGGCGTTGTGGTTAAAATCTTGGTCAGCTGATGTTACCTCCAAGTCCAAGCTTCTGGCGCTTCCTTACAAGGGTAAAACCTTGATTGGACCTGGTCTGGCAGAATTAATTTCTGATATTACGGGTGAAAAGGTATCTTTTCTACCACAAGACAAGAAGAACAGACCTAAAGGACATCAGAGTAATTTTCGTTCCTTTCGTAACGTCAAAGGAAAGTCTTCATCTTCCTCTGCAAAGCAGTAACAGTCCAAGTCTTCTTGGAAACCCAAACAGTCTTGAAACAATGGGAAACAATCTAAGAAACCCACAGCTGAGTCTAAGTCAGCATGAAGGGTCTGCCCCGGTCCGGGATGGGATCAAGTGGGGGGCAGACTTTCTCTGTTTTGTCAAGCAGGGATATGAGATGTGCCCAGATCCTTGGGCTGTGTACATAGTATCTCAGGGTTACAAAATAGAATTCAAAACGTTCCCTCCCAGGGGCAGATTTCACCTCTCAAGATTATCTGCAGACCAGGCAAAAAGAGAGGCATTCTTGAACTGCGTTCATGTCCTTTCCACCCTGGGAGTAATTGTTCCAGTTCCAGTAAGGGAACAGGGCCTAGGATTCTATTCAAATCTGTTTGTGGTTCCCAAAAAAAGAGGGATTTTTTTTACCCATTCTAGACCTAAAGTGTCTCAACAAGTTTCTCAGAGTACCGTTCTTCAAAATGGAAACCATTCGTTCCTTTCTTCCTTTGGTTCAAGAGGGTCAGTTCATGATAACCATAGATCTGAAGGATGCATATCTTTATGTTCCCATCTACAGGGATCATCACAAGTTCCTTAGATTCGCCTTTCTAGACAAACACTTTAAGTTTGTGGCTCTTCCGTTTGGCCTTGCCACATCTCCCAGAATTTTTTCAAAGGTTCTGGGGGCTCTCTTGGCAGTTATCAGGTCTTGGGGAATTGCAGTGGCACCCTACCTGGACGACATATTGGTTCAGATGCCATGTTTTTAACAAGCAAACTCTCATACAGAGATCTTGTTGTCTTTTCTACGTTCCCACGGATGGAAAGTAAATCTGGAAAAGAGTTCCATTGTTCCAGCTACAAGGGTTGTTTTCTTAGGGACAATAATTGATTCCCTATTTATGAAAATTTTTCTGACAGAGGTCAGAAAATCCAAAATTCTCTCCTCTTGCCTCTCTCTTCAGTCTACTGTTCCATGGACATTTTTTCCTTTGCTCGATTCCATTTGAGAGCTCTGCAGTTATGCATGTGCAGACAATGAATGGAGACCATTCGGATCTGTCTCAGAGGATAGATCTAGACCAGTCGACAAGAGACTCTCTCCCGCGGTGGCTTTCTCAGGAGCATCTGTCTCAGGACACATGCTTCCGGAGACCTTCCTGGGTGATTGTGACCACGGACGCCAACTTGCTAGGCTGGGGAGCAGTCTGGGACTCGTTAAAGGCGCAGGGTCTATGGACTCGGGAGGAGTCTGCTCTCCCCATAAACATCTTGGAGTTGAGAGTAATTTACAATGCTCTGATGGCTTGTTGCCCTTAGCCCGGTTTCTCAGGTTCCAGTCGGACAACATCACCTCAGTGGCTTACATCAACCACCAGGGAGGAACTCAGAGTTCCTTAGCCATGAAGGAGGTAGGATTTCCTGAGCAGACAGACATTTCATTCCGGGGAGTGGGCTCTCCAGGTTAACCCTCAAATGGGGGGTGCCAGAGTTGGATCTGATGGCGTCTCGGCAGAACGCCAAACTTCCAAGGTACGGTTCAAGGTCAAGAGATCCGCAGGCTGCAATGTTAAATGCGCTGGCAATTCCTTGGGATTTCAGTCTAGCATAACTGTTTCCTCCGTTTGCGCTCCTTCCACAAGTCATTGCTCGTATCAAACAGGAGAGATCGTCAGTAATTCTAATAGCTCCTGCATGGCCTTGCAGGATCTGGTATGCAGATCTAGTGCAGTTGTCATCTCTGCCACCTTGGAGGTTGCCTCTGAGGAAGGACCTTCTAACTCAGGATCCATTCCTCCATTCAAATCTTGTTTCTCTGAAGTTGACTGCTTGGAGATTGAATGCTTAGTTCTGTCTATGCATGGTTTTTCTGAGTCAGTCATTTAAACCATGATCCAGGCTTGCAAGCCTGTTACTCTAAAAATTGACCATAAGGTATGGCGTAAATACCTTTATTGGTGTGAATCAAAGGGCTACTCTTGGAGTAGACTTAGGATTCCTAGAATTTTGGCTTTTCTCCAGGAAGGTCTGGAGAAAGGATAGTCAGTCAGTTCTCTGAAAGGTTAGATTTATGCATGATCTATTTTGTTACACAAGCATCTAGCGGATGTGCCAGATGTCAAGCCCTTTTCAGAATCAGGCCTGTGTTTAAACCTGTTGCTCCTCCTTGGAGCCTTAACCTTGTTCTTAAAGTTCTGCAGCAGGCTCCATTTGAGTCAATGCATTCCATAGATATTAAGTTGTTATATTGGAAGGTTTTGTTTCTTATTGATATCTCTTCTGCTCGGAGAGTCTCAGAACTCTCGGCTTTGCAGTGTGATTCACCTTTTCTTATCTTTCATGTGGATAAGGTGGTTCTTTTGTACTAAATTGTGTTTTTTTCCTAAAGGGGTTTCAGATAGAAATATTTATCAGGAAGTTGTTTTTCCTTCTCTCTGTCCTAATCCTTCTTCTCATAAGGAATATCTGCATGTTATGCGTGCTCTAAAATTCTACCTACAAGCGACCAAGGATTTTCGCCAGTCTTCTGCCGTTTGTTTGTTTCTCAGGAAAGCGTTAAGGTCAGAAGGCTACTGCTACTTCTCTTTCCCTCTGGTTGAGAAGTATAATTCATCTTGCTTATGAGACTGCTGGTCAGCAGCCTCCTGAGAGAATTACAGCTCATTCCACTAGGGCTGTCTCTTCTTCTTGGGCTTTCAAAAATGAAGCTTCTGTGGAACAGATTTGCAAGGCTGCAACTTGGTCCTCTCTGCATACTTTTTCCAAATTCTACAAATTTGATACTTTTGCCTCGGCTGAGGCTTCCTTTGGGACAAAGGTTTTTCAAGCGGTGGTGCCTTCTGTTTAGGTCTGCCTGTCTTGTTCTCCCTCCCTATTCATTCTGTGTCCTCTAGCTTGGGTATTGGTTCCCACTAGTAATTTGAATGACGTTGTGGACTCTCCATATCTTAGGAAAGAAAACAAAATGTATGCTTACCTGATAAATTTCTTTATTTCCGTATATGGAGAGTCCATGACTCCACCCTTAATTAAGACAGTTATTTTTGACTAAACCTCAGGCACCTCTACACCTTTGTGTTATTCCTTTTTCCATTTCCCTTCAGTCGAATGACTAGGGATTATGGGTAGGGGAGTGACACTTAACAGCTTTTTTGGCCAGGAGTGATATTCCCACTAGTAATTGGAATGACGTTGTGGACTCTCCATATCCGGAAAGAAAGAAATTTATCAGGTAAGCATAAATGTTGTAGTTTAGTATAGTGTATATATGGTAAAATACAGTTTCAATCTGCTGGGTCTGCTGATATATCAATATATATAATTTATAGGTTTCTCATGGAAAAAATTGAGGGAGCATCTTAAAGCTCCAAAACAGCTCAGCACAAAGTTGGAAATGGCTCAGCAGTTAAATGGGTTAAATTGTATCTGCCTTCAGAGATATCTGAACACTATAGGTGTCATATATTCTGTTCCATAAGCTATCTTGACTTATTTACAATCAATGATCTCTTTGGAAATAATCTTACCTAGAGATTTGTTGGTGTTTCTATTTTATATTCTTATATTAATAAATTGGTCTGTATGATCTTGCTAAGTTCATAAATTTATGCATAAGCCAAATCTCAAATACTACTGTGGAAATCAAAGTGATTTGAATTAGCAAAATTGATTAGCATAGGTGACAGTTATGCAGGCAAAAGCAGCTATTTCAAATATCAAAATAAATGTGAATTAGGTGTTTGCAAATAATTGAATATTCCCTAGGAACTAATTAAAGTGAAGAACATTTAAGAGTACAATATCCCTTTGAAGAACATTTCAAAATTCTTGAAATAAGCACTGAAATGCACTGCTGTACATGTTCATTTACTAGCATGTCCTTTTAAACTCTGTCTTTGACATAAGTGTTTAGTCATTTAAACTTTTCAGTAATATTAAGCCTAAGGAATAAGCATTCCTCAAATTGTATGCTCTGAAGCTGGCATACTTGGTGACACAGTAAAATAGGCTGTTTGACTTCTAAAAGAAAAATATGAATGTATATACCTTAAGGTAAATAAAACAAATTCTCTTATCTCCTGCCTGCAAATCAAATGGTGTAACAGTGCTTGAGGAATGTAATAAATGTATTTGCTAACTGTAATTCTTACAAAGACCCAAATAAATACCTTTTAAAACCAGTGAAAATGAATGGCACAAAGTGTGTTGGCAGACTCTGCCTTCAAACTAAGATTAAAAGTTGTAGTTTTCAATCAAAACTTTCCATGTAAAAAAGGCCTAAATACATTTATAGTAACAGATCAGTCTAACATAGCATATAGCTTCCAGAATTAATAATTCATCCAAAACACAATAGGAGTAAATTCAATTCAAGACAGCTTCATGTGCAAGGAGAATATAAACAAGGCTTTATTGTTCTAAAGTTAGGAAGTTAAGGGAATGTATTGCTAGTGTGTTTGTGATTCGCTGTATATGTATTTAGAAAGCTTGTGTGTGTGTGTGTGTAGGAAGGGGCAGTCTTTATGAGACAGTAACCATATGTTGCCATAAAGAGGGCAGGATATTTTGTTTCAGTTATTTGTGTGAATATACAAACAACACAGCAATAAACACAGCGCTAGATTCAAAACTAAAGTCACAAAGACTATCTGAAAGACTTATTCCTATATTACCTAAAATCAGAACATTAAATAACAGAAGCACCACTGGAATGCTAAATGTGACATAAAAGACTACATGGAGAACAAACAATGTATAATATAATATATAATAAAATCAATTTAATTACAGAGAGCTCCTAAATATGTGAAAATAAACACATAAATATAATACAAATGAACAAAAGTGATACGGATCTGTATTATAAAAATACAATAGGGCAATGCAGGAAAAAATATATTTTACTGTGCACACCAAAGTGTTGTAACTACCAGAAATATTGATGTCCCAAAGAGAAATTGTCAATGAGTTTTGACTCTGACGGGGCCTTTTTCAAGACTAAGGGGCCAAATTATCAAGTTCCGAATGGAGCTTGATGCCCCTGTTTCCTGCTGAAAACAGCAGTTATGAAGCAGCGGTCTAACAACCACTCCTCCATAACTTGTCCACCTGATCTGAGGCTGCGGACGTCAATCCACACAATCCTATATGATTGGGCTGATTGAACCCCTTGTTAGCGGCCGATTCTGCAGGGGGCGGCATTGCACAAGTAGTTCACAAGAACTGCTAGTGCAATGATAAATGCAGACAGCGTATGCTGTCGGCATTTATCGATGTGTGGTGGACATGATACGCTACATTGTATGATGTCCGCTCGCACTTTCATAAATTGGCCCTTAATTATCCTAGTGTACTGTGCTAGTTTAATAGCAACTTGTCCACCAATCTGTGCCAAACAAGCTCACAATATCCGAAAAATCCACTGTGAAACCTGTACCTACAGCCAATCACAATGCTTCAAAACAGTGCATCAAAACAAACAATATATATGATATGTATATACTCAAAGGGAGCGAATGTCGTAAAATGTAGTATTGAAACATAAAACGTAACTGGATAAATGGCCATAGAACTTAATAGGATAGGGCAATGTAATAATAAAGGTGTATAAAATCAAAGGCATTATTAAAACTCAGTTTGTAAAACATTACGCATTTGCGTAAAACATTAAACTATGGGATATCGTAGTGATTCACAAATATTAAAATATTTAATAAATTCAATAATAAAAATACCTTTTTTATAATAAATCCTTAAATATTTAAAAAATACCTAAAGAATACTTACATATTAACAATAAATCCTTAAAAATAAAAAGTATCTAAAATATCTAAATCTAATATCTAATTTCTTTCATGTAATTAGCAAGAGTCCATGAGCTAGTGACATATGGGATATACATTCCTAGCAGGAGGGGCAAAGTTTCCCAAACCTGAAATGCCTATAAATACACCCCTCACCACACCCACAAATCAGTTTTACAAACTTTGCCTCCTATGGAGGTGGTGAAGTAAGTTTGTGCTAGATTCTACGTTGATATGCGCTCCGCAGCAGGTTGGAGCCCGGTTTTCCTCTCAGCGTGCAGTGAATGTCAGAGGGATGTAAGGAGAGTATTGCCTGTTTGAATTCAATGATCTCCTTCTACGGGGTCTATTTCATAGGTTCTCTGTTATCGGTCGTAGAGATTCATCTCTTACCTCCCTTTTCAGATCGACGATATACTCTTATATATACCATTACCTCTACTGATTCTCGTTTCAGTACTGGTTTGGCTTTCTACTACTTGTAGATGAGTGTCCTGGGGTAAGTAAGTCTTATTTTCTGTGACACTCTAAGCTATGGTTGGGCACTTTTATATAAAGTTCTAAATATATGTGTTCAAACATTTATTTGCCTTGACTCAGGATGTTCAACGTTCCTTATTTCAGACAGTCAGTTTCATATTTGGGATAATGCATATGAATCAATCAATTTTTTTCTTACCTTAAAATTTGACTTTTTCCCTGTGGGCTATTAGGCTCGCGGGGGCTGAAAATGCTTCATTTTATTGCGTCATTCTTGGCGCAGACTTTTTTGGCGCAAATTTTTTTTCTGTTTCCGGCGTCATACGTGTCGCCGGAAGTTGCGTCATTTTTTTGACGTTTTTTTTGCGCCAAAAGTGTCGGCGTTCCGGATGTGGCGTCATTTTTGGCGCCAAAAGCATTTAGGCGCCAAATAATGTGGGTGTCTTTTTTGGCGCTAAAAAATATGGGCGTCACTATTGTCTCCACATTATTTAAGTCTCATTAATTATTGCTTCTGGTTGCTAGAAGCTTGTTCACTAGCATTTTTTCCCATTCCTGAAACTGTCATTTAAGGAATTTGATCGATTTTGCTTTATATGTTGTTTTTTCTATTACATATTGCAAGATGTCTACGAGTGACCCTGAGTCAGAAGCCACTTCTGGAAAAATGCTTAACTGAGTTTCAGTTCTACCAAAGCTAAGTTCATTTATTTTAAATGTTATAAATGTTTATCTTTAGCTATGGTTTGTAATAAGTTATTATGATATACTTTTACATGCAGATTCCATTAGTATTTACGCTTTATACATTTCCATTCTTAAGTACAAGAAATGTTTAGAAGATTTATAAGAAATATTTTTTCTGATTAAGGCTTTGTCTGACTTCGTGCCTTCTAATACAATTTTTAGGTCTTTTTCACTTCTTTTTTAATTATTGAAGTTTCAAATGACCAACAACATACTGATTTATCCTTCTCTGATGATGTTTTTTTCTCTTTCAGAAATTCTCTTCATCAGATATTGACACTAACAAATCTACTTTTTTATAATTTTTTTATTAAAGTACATTTTTTCTTTGTTGAAGAGGTGTTGATTATTTTGGATATTAAGGTAACTAGTTCTTTAAGACTAGCTGACACTATTTCTGCCTTTTTTTTCTTCTGTGATTTCAGAGGTTTTCTTTCCAATTCCCCATACTAGGGAATGGAATAGGCTGAGAATTCTCTTTTATTCCTTCTTCAAGGTTTTAAACTATATTCTTTGCCAGCAGTTAAATTCAATTTGGAGGGTTCTCCAATTTATTGGGGCTATCTCTACTCCTACTAATTATGCTATTGTTTCTATAGCAAAATAATATTTATTTTCCTTTATATAGTTGTATCTTATTTATGGAAAATTATTTAGTTTCAGGTACTTTTCTTGGTCCTGTGATATTGCAATTGCTTTATTTTTTCTGTTTACTTTAAGATCAAGTATCAGATTATGATTTATTTTAGCATTGTTAAAGGGACAACATTTACTAGACTAGGTGCTGTTGCATTTGTCTTGTTGTTTTGCATTTTGTGTTTTGACTGGTCCTTTAAACTGGACTATCATGCTAATGATTTCATTTGTGTCTTCATTTTATTGAATATATTCGCAAATGAGGGTTAATCTATGTCTTTAGCTATTTTAGCTAGAAGAATTTTGTATTGGGTTCCGTCTGTCGGTACCTTTAGTCTCTATTTTTTCCTTCAGTTGCTATATATGCATAGAAGTTTTAACAGCATTGGATTCAATTCCCTTTGCTCATTTTTAATGGAAAGATCCTTTCCAGCTTTTTATGAGTGTTGTTTCTTCAAGAACATGGTTGGAGGATCAATTAACCAATCAGTTTGTTGATTCCTCAGACAAGAGTAACCTTTTTTAGGTTTCCAGATAGATTCAGTGTCCATGACTCTGTCTCTGTCGGACAAGAGAGGTCTGCATTTGGTTTCAGCTTATCGAAACCTTCAGTCTCAATCATTCCCTTCTGTAGCCTTATGCAGATGGTTTATGTCACTGTCTTTGTCTTTATCGGACAAGGGACAATTTGTATTGGGTTCCGTCTGTCGGTACCTTTAGTCTCTATTTTTTCCTTCAGTTGCTATATATGCATAGAAGTTTTAACAGCATTGGATTCAATTCCCTTTGCTCATTTTTAATGGAAAGATCCTTTCCAGCTTTTTATGAGTGTTGTTTCTTCAAGAACATGGTTGGAGGATCAATTAACCAATCAGTTTGTTGATTCCTCAGACAAGAGTAACATTTTTTAGGTTTCCAGATAGATTCAGTGTCCATGACTCTGTCTCTGTCGGACAAGAGACGTCTGAATTTGGTTTCAGCTTATCGAAACCTTCAGTCTCAATCATTCCCTTCGGTAGCCTTATGCATGGAAATTCTAGGTTCTTATGACTGCTGCATTGGACGTGTTCCCCTTTGCTCATTTTCACATGCGACCTCTTCAGCTCTGTATGCTGAACCAGTGGTGCAAGGATTATACAAAGATATCTCATTTAATATCTTTAAAACCGATTGTTCGACACCCTCTGACGTGGTACAGACCACCATCGTTTAGTTCAGGGGGCTTCTTTTGTTCTTCCAACCTGGACTGTGATCTCAACAGATGCAAGTCTGACAGTTTGGGGAGCTGTATGGGGGTTTCTGACAGCACAAAGGGTTTGGGAATCTCAGGAGGTGAGATTTCCAATCAACATTTTGGAACTCCGTGCAATTTTCAGAGCTCTTCAGTCGTGGCCTCTTCTAAAGAGAGAGTCGTTCATTTGTTTACAGACGGACAATGTCACAAATGTGGCATATGTCAATCATCAAGAGGGACTCACAGTCCTCTGGCTATAAAGGAAGTATCTTGAATACTTGTATGGGCGAAATCCAGCCCCTGTCTAATTTCTGCGGTTCATATCCCAGGTATAGACAATTGGGAAGCGGATTATCTCAGTCGCCAAATGCTACATCCGGGCGAATGGTCTCTTCACCCAGAGGTATTTCTTCAGATTGTTCAAATATGGGGACTTCCAGAAATAGATCTGATGGCTTCTCATCTAAACAAGAAGCTTCCCAGATATCTGTCCAGATCCAGGGATCCTCAGGCGGAAGCAGTGGATGCATTGTCACTTCCTTGGAAATATCATCCTGCCTTTATCTTTCCGCCTCTAGTTCTTCTTCCAAGAGTAATCTCCAAGATTCTGAAGGAATGCTCGTTTGTTCTGCTGGTGGCTCCAGCATGGCCTCACAATTTTTGGTATGCGGATCTTGTCCGGATGGCTCCTTGCCATCCATGGACTCTTCCGTTAAGACCAGACCTTCTATCACAAGGTCCTTTTTTTCCATCAGGATCTCAAATCCTTAAATTGAAAGTATGGAGATTGATTCTTGATTCTCAGTCATAGAGGTTTTCTCTGACTCCGTAATTAATACTATGTTGCAGGCTCGTAAATCTGTATCTAGGATGATATATTATCGAGTCTGGAAGACTTGCATTTTTTGTTGTTTTTCTCATCATTTTTCTTGGCATTCTTTTAGAATTCCTAGAATTTTACAGTTTCTTCAGGATGGTTTGGATAAGTTTTGTCTGCAAGTTCCTTAAAAGGACAAATCTTTGCTCTTTCTGTTCTTTTTCACAGAAAGATTACTAGTTTTCCTGATTGTTATTGTTTTGTACAAGCTTTGGTTCGTATAAAACTTGTTATTTCTCCTCCTTGGAGTTTGAATTTGGTTCTGGGTGCTCTTCAAGCTCCTCCGTTTGAACCTATGCATTCTCTGGACATTAAATTATTTTCTTGGAAAGTTTTGTTTCTTTTGGCCATCTCTTCTGCTAGAAGAGTTTCTGAATTATCTGCTCTTTCTTGTGAGTCTCCTTTTCTGATTTTTCATCAGGATAAGGCGGTGTTGCGAACTTCTTTTAAATTTTTACCTAAGGTTGTGAATTCTAACATTAGTAGAGAAATTGTAGTTCCTTCATTTTGTCCTAATCCTAAGAATTCTAAGGAGAGTTTACTGCATTCTTTGGATGTAGTTAGAGCTTTGAAATGTTATGTTGAAGCTTCTAAGATTTTCCGAAAGACTTCTAGTCTTTTTGTTATCTTTTCCAGTTCTAGGAAAGGTCAGAAGGCCTCTGCCATTTCTTTGGCATCTTGGTTGAAATCTTTAATTCATCATGCTTATGTCGAGTCGGGTAAACTCTGCCTCAAAGGATTACAGCTCATTCTACTAGGTCAGTTTCTACTTCCTGGGCGTTTAGGAATGAAGCTTCGGTTGATCAGATTTGCAAAGCAGCAACTTGATCTTCTTTGCATATTTTTACTAAATTCTACCATTTTGATGTGTTTTCTTCTTCTGAAGCAGTTTTTGGTAGAAAAATACTTCAGGCAGCTGTTTCAGTTTGATTCTTCTGCTTATAATTTCAGTTTTTTACATTATAAGATTTAAACTTTGTTTTGGGTGTGGATTATTTTCAGCGGAATTGACTGTCTTTATTTTATCCCTCCCTCTCTAGTGACTCTTGCGTGGAAGATCCACATCTTGGGTAGTCATTATCCCATACGTCACTAGCTCATGGACTCTTGCTAATTACATGAAAGAAAACATAATTTATGTAAGAACTTACCTGATAAATTAATTTCTTTCATATTAGCAAGAGTCCATGAGGCCCACCCTTTTTATGGTGGTTATGATTTTTTTGTATAAAGCACAATTATTCCAATTCCTTATTTTTTATGCTTTCGCACTTTTTTCTTATCACCCCACTTCTTGGCTATTCGTTAAACTGATTTGTGGGTGTGGTGAGGGGTGTATTTATAGGCATTTGAGGTTTGGGAAACTTTGCCCCTCCTGGTAGGAATGTATATCCCATACGTCACTAGCTCATGGACTCTTGCTAATATGAAAGAAATTAATTTATCAGGTAAGTTCTTACATAAATTATGTTATCTAAATCTAAAATATCTAAAAATATCTAAATAAAAATATGAATATGAAAGTACAATTGATGTTTATTTGGATTATTTGTGTTTATTTTTATACATGGATCAATATTATTACGTATTTAGGAGATCTCTGTAATAAAATTAATTTTATCATATATGGTGAAGCCCCGTTTTGTGAATGCACAGAGTTGACAGGACTAAGGCTTTGTTTCTCTTTGATTTTCTGATAGGTTCAGATGAATGGTTTGTGGATAAGCACTGAGGTACATAGGCAAAATGCCTCATATTTACCATATTGTAACTTGTTATTGAGGTTTGATGTGCACCCGAGTCTCCGGTGCTCCTCTTGGTGTTAGGGAGCCTTCCTTTAATATCTCCTAGTGGCCCAGTGGTGGACACCATCTTGAGTGCACAGTGATGCACTGATATTGTGTACTGAAGGCCTTACTGATTTGGATATCTGGTAAAGACAGATAGGTGTAAACACAAACATTTGGAAATTACACTGTGCATTTGCTATACTTGGCCATAATATGCCTAATGAGCCTCAGTTATTTTTAATTCAAAATGTTAGCTCTCTGCAAATCTGGCTGATAAGACTGATAACTCCATAGATGTTTTGATAGATAATTTAGAAATTGTGCTGAATTTGATGTTTCGGATCCAGCACCCTTTTGTTAAATGAATTAGCCTTTGGGCCTAGCCGAAGAGATCACTTAGTTTTCTTCTATTAAACAATGATTTAAAGTTATATCTCATGTTTTTCTAGCTCTTATTGAGGAATCAGAATTAATTTATTAAGCAAGAGAAGCAATTATATATTCCAGCCAAACATTTCTAAGATGTATCCCCTTCCCAAAACAGTTGCTCAGGCATTTGGTTTAATTCCTTAAAGGGACACTGAACCCAAATTTTTTCTTTCGTGATTCAGATAGAGCATGAAATTTTAAGCAACTTTCTAATTTACTCCTATTATCAAATTTTCTTCATTCTCTTGGTATTTTTATTTGAAATGCAAGAATGTAAGTTTAGATGCCGGCCCATTTTTGGTGAACAACCTGGGTTGTTCTTGCTGATTGGTGGATAAATTCATCCACCAATAAAAAAGTGCTGTTCAGAGTCCTGAACCAAATAAAAAGCTAGGTGCTTTCTTTTTCAAATAAAGATAGCAAGAGAACGAAGAAAAAATGATAAAAGGAGTAAATGAGAAAGTTGCTTAAAATTGCATGCTCTATCTGAATCACGAAAGAAACAAAATTGGGTTCAGTGTCCCTTTAAGTAATCTCAGCAGTCACTAGCTTATCTAAGAACTTTCTAATGCTTACTAATGTTTCTGGAATTTTTAGAGAAATTAAGGAAATTTAAAAAAAAAAGTTTGTTAAAGGGACAGTCTACTCCAGAATTGTTATTGTTAAAAAAGATAGATAATCATTTTATTACTCATTCCCCAGTTTTGCATAACCAACACGGTTATATTAATATACTTTTTACCTCTGTGATTACCTTGTATCTAAGCCTCTGCAGACTGCCCCTTTATTTCAGTTATTTTGACAGACTTGCATTTTAGCCAATCAGTGCCCTCTCATAAGTAACTCCACGGGGGTGATCACAATGTAATCTATATGGCACACATGCACTAACACCCTCTAGTTGTGAAAAACTGTAAAATGCATTGAGATAAGAGGCGGCCTTCAAGGGCTTAGAAATTAGCATATGAGCCTCCCTAGGTTTACCTTTCAACTAAGAATGCCAAGAGAACAAAGCAAATTTGATGATAAAAGTGAAATGGAAAGTTGTTTAAAATTGCATGCCCTATCTGAATCATGAAAGGTTAATTTTTCCTTTAGGAAAATTCACTTGCATGTTGGGCAGTGTTTTAGTCTTTTATAGCCATGACTAAAGCTATCAGTGTTGTTCTCTTTCTGTAGGGAATGCTGTTTGGGAAGCAATTAGTTCTTTAAATTTCTAAAATCGGAGGCATACGTGTTTAAGACTAATAAGCTTCCATTTTATATGTTTAGACAGAAGCCTATGTTTTGTTCGATTCATCAGTAATCTAAAGCAGTGTTTCTCAACTATGGTCCTCAAGTACCCCCAGCAGACCAGGTTTTCATTATAGCTGAACTGGAGCACAGGTGAAATAATTAGCTGATTAGTTACCATGGTTACTAACCAGCTCTCACCCATAAACTGATTATTTCACCTGTGCTCTAGTTCCCCTATAATGAAATCTGGTCTGTTAGGGATACTTGAGGACCGCGGTTGAAAAACACTGGTCTAAAGAAATTTTTGTGCTCAGATATGGAAATTACCAACACCGGCCAAAGGAGAAGACTGTTTCGGATTCTCCTAAAAAAATAAGATGCAATTAGGCTTTTCCTGCCAAGGATTTTCTGGTTGGTCTCATCACACACACAGACGCACACAAACTTCTGTGTAGATTCAATCACAGATTCCTGGGTTCTATAGGTTACTCTATAGAATTTAAGAATATCCCACTTCGAAAGTTTTGAGACTCTAGTCTTCTAGTGGATCAGGTGAATAAATAAACAGTACATCAGTATATGTCACAACTATTAAAATATAAGCTTTTCCTTTTTCCAATGGTGCTGTGGCCAGTCTTCAAAAATTTCCAGCACTGGTCTGATTTTCCTTTTCTGCACTGCTTTGTATCAAACAGGCAGCGGGCCCTGTACTTCTGCTGCCCTTGTGGACATTGCACACTCGCTTGAGTGTGTAATAACGCCCCCTCCTTTCACATGACAGATGGAACTGTCAGTCACCCCGAGCAAGTGTGTTCTGGGTGATTTCAATCCTCTACCTAACATTCCAAGAAGCAGGTTCACATGTGTGACCCTGGTCCGTAATGGGCTCTCAAGCAGCTTACGCTGCTAAGGACATGGACATGACCTAATGTTAATACATTTTGTAGCCATATACTGCTTTATGTTAACACATTTCCACTCCTATGTTTAGATTTATTATATCATTTGAATTTAAGATTGAAAATGAAATTTGTAATCATGGTTTGAGGACAGATTCTGCCAACACACTTTTATACCTGGATTTATTAGTGCTACCTTCTGTAAATACATTTATTACTTTCCCCAAGCACAGCTGGCAACATTTTAGACTATTTGATTTACAATTTGGAAATAAGAATCATTATTTTATTTGCCCCTGGTATGCACACATTTCCATTAATAAGTTAAACCAATGTCAGATTCTGGACATAGATGATTAGGCAATGTTTCCTGTTGTTGAATATTACTGAATATGTAAGTTATAAAAGGAATTCATCATTTGCACCATGGACATGTGCCTTATATAAATTATTCCTTTCTAATTTATATTAGTTGTACATACCAGCAAATGACTTTGTAGAATTAAATCAGACGTTTTACGTTAATATTCAAACTCAAAAGATATAAAAATACATATCCTCTGATAGATTGTTCATCAGACCAAAAACAGGACAGTTTTAATATCTTGTTTGCTGCAATTGGTTTTTTTTTTCAATAGCCAAACTCCACCCACCTTTTACCCTATTTGGAGGAGTCAGTTTGGCCTTGAGCCTGCATACAAGTCTAGCAAAGTTAATTAGGTTTGTATAAAGCGCCATTTAGGGAAATGTGTAGCAGAAGTCTGCAGTGTCTATTTTCAGTTCTGAGAATTATAAAATCCACTATTTCCCAAGCTAAATTACATAAAAAAGGGCAAAATAAATAATAAAAGTATATTGCAAAGTTTTTTTACTACACATAACTAAGGGCAAGATTACGAGTGGAGCACAAACGTTTGCTCCCGAAGGAAAAGGGGTTTATCGCAAGGGTTTGAGCTTGTCGGCTAACCACTTGTATTACAAATTAAAAATAAACGAGATCACTGCACATAGTGCAGAATTATATAACATTAGCTTACCGGTAGCTTTATACTTTAAAGGATTGCAGAGAAATTGTAACTAAAACCTCCTTTTACAAGAACGCCGCTCCTTGCTCTACTGAGCGGGTCTGGATTTTACACAGCGCATCTCTGCAACACTGTGTGCCCTGTCGTGCCATTAAAATTAATGTAGCTCGCTCCCGCTCTGGTCTAGTAGCGGGAGCGAGCAACATTAACCCCTTAAGGACAAGGCCATTTTTCAATTTCTTTCCCTTAAGGACCAGGGCTATTTTTACATTTCTGCGGTGTTTGTGTTTAGCTGTAATTTTCCTCTTACTCGTTTACCGTACCCACACATATTATATACCGTTTTTCTCGCCATTAAATGCACTTTCTAAAGATACCATTATTTTCATCATATTTTATAATTTAATATAATTTTTTTTATAAAATATGAGGAAAAAATGGAAAAAACACACTTTTTCCAACTTTGACCCCCAAAATCTGTTACACATCTACAACCACCAAAAAACACCCATGCTAAATAGTTTCTATATTTTGTCCTGAGTTTAGAAATACCCAATATTTACATGTTCTTTGCTTTTTTTGCAAGTTATAGGGCAATAAGTACAAGTAGCACTTTGCTATTTCCAAACCACTTTTTTTCAAAATTAGCGCTAGTTACATTGGGACACTGATATCTTTCAGGAATCCCTGAATATCCCTTGACATGTGTATATTTGTTTTTAGAAGACATCCCAAAGTATTGATCTAGGCCCATTTTGATATATTTCATGCCACCATTTCACCGCCAAATTAGATCAAATAAAGAAAAAATTCACTTTTTCATAATTTTTTTTCACAAACTTTAGGTTTCTCACTGAAATTATTTGCAAACAACTTGTGCAATTATGGCATAAATAGTTGTAAACACTTCTCTGGGATCCCCTTTGTTCATAAATAGCAGACATATATGGCTTTGGCGTTGCTTTTTGGTAATTAGAAGGCCGCTAAATGCCACTGCGCACCACACATGTATTATGCCCAGCAGTGAAGGGGTTAATTAGGGAGCATGTAGGGAGCTTCTAGGGTTAATTTTAGCTTTAGTGTAGTGTAGTAGACAACCCCAAGTATTGATCTAGGCCCATCCTGGTATATTTTATGCCACCATTTCACCGCCAAATGCGATCAAATAAAAAAAATTTTAAAATTTTTCACAATTTTAGGTTTCTCACTGAAATTATTTACAAACAACTTGTGCAATTATGGCATAAATAGTTGTAAATGCTTCTCTGGGATCCCCTTTGTTCAGAAATAGCAGACATTTATGGCTTTTGTGTTGCTTTTTGGTAATTAGAAGGCCGCTAAATGCTGCTGCGCATCACAAATGTATTATGCCCAGCAGTGTAGGGGTTAATTAGATAGCTTGTAGGGAGCTTGCAGGTTTAATTTTAGCTTTAGTGTAGAGATCAGCCTCCCACCGGAGACATCCCACCCCCTGATCCCTCCCAAACATCTCTCTTCCCTCCCCCACACCACAATTGTCTCCGCCATCTTAAAGGGACATGAAACCCAATTTTTTTCTTTTGTGATTTAGAAAGAGCATGTCATTTTAAACCACTTTCTAATTTACTTCTATTATCTAATTTGCTTCATTTTCTTGATATCACTTGCTGAAAAGCATATCTAGATATGCTCAGTAGCTGCTGATTGGTTGCTGCACATAGAGGCCTTGTGTGATTGGCTCACACTTGTGCATTGCTATTTCTTCAACAAAGGATATCTAAAGAATTGAGCAAATTAGATAATATAAGTAAATTGGAAAGGTGTTTAAAATTGCATGCCCTATCTGAATCATGAAAGTTTAATTTTGACTAGACTGTCCCTTTAAGTACTGGCAGAAAGTCTGCCAGTACTAAAATAAAAGGCTTTTTTTTTTTTATGATTTTTCTTTTTTTAAAATATCTGTTTAGCTGTGATGGACCCCCCCTTAGCCCCCAACCTCTCTGATCCCCCCCAAACAGCACTATAACCCTTGCCCACAACCTATTTGCTGTCATCTTGGGTACTAGCAGCTGTCTGCCAGTACCCAATTTGCCTCCCAAAAATGTTTTTTTTTTTTATGTAATTACATTTTTTCTGTAGTGTAGCTGCACCCCCTTAATACCCTCCTCCCTCTCCCCCTCCCAGATCCTTTTGACAGTTATTTTCCCCCCTCCCTCTCCCTCTCTCCCATTCATTCATTCATTCATTGGTGGCAGTGGCTGATACGCAATCGTGCGCACGCGCGCTACCTGCAGGCCCCCGCACGCTCCCGGCACCCGGCATGCACATTGCACATTCAGGAACCGGATGCCGGGTAGCGATGGGCCGCCCACCCGCCTCCCTGCAGCTGCTCCCACCCACCAACGATTGGGCCCATCGCTACCGGTGCAGAGAGGGCAACAGAGTGGCTCTCTCTGCAACGGTTTTGGAAAAAAAAGGTATTGCAGTGATGCCTCAATATCGAGCCATCACAGCAATACCTTGAACGCGGCTGGAAGCGATCAGGATTGCTTCCAGCCGCTTTAAACCCTGATGTCGTACAGGGTACGTCGCTGGTGTTTAAAGACCAGGCTGTGTGCGACGTGCCCTGTACGACATGCGTCGATAAAGGGTTAATTTTAATGGCGCGACCGGGCACACAGTGTTGCAGAGATACGTTGTGTAAAATCCAGACCCGCTCAGTAGAGCAAGGAGCAGCGTTCTGGTAAAAGGAGGTTTTAGTTAAAATTTCTCTGCAATCCTTTAACGTATAAAGCTACCGGTAAGCTAATGTTATATAATTCTGCACTATGTGCAGAATTATATAACATTAGTTTGTAAGATTATTGCCCCTTTAAGCGCAATCACGATTTACTCTATAATGATTGCCGCAACATCAGAGTTCTTGTTTTACGAAACATAAAAGTCTCACAAACCACATTGAAAATTCATTACAAGGTATAGTTACACTCATAATAACACTGATAAAACTTATTAAAAAAAAAAAGTTATATGGGCTCAGGTGTTAGAAAAAAAGGCAGGCAAAGGGCTTTAGCATAGAGATACATACATATACATGTCTAAAGATGGATATGTATATAATGTATTTATATGTGTATGTATGTATTTACAGACATAAATATACGTATATATAGACATATGCAGAAGTGCATTGGAGCCCTTTGCCTTTAAGTAGAAGAGAACATGTAAAAGCATATCTAGGAAATATTCATATTTATTAAATGTTTTAACTATGTATTTACTGTAAATATTTCATATTCCAATGTTCTGCACATAGAAGAATTTGTTCTAAGTATTTTTAAATAGATTTTCCTATATATCTATATATATCTATACCTATATATATATATATATATATATCTATACCTATATATATATATATATATATATATATATATATATATATATATATATATATATATATATATATATATAGTACCAAAATACCATCAGATATATGTAGAAATAGGTATTTATGAATAAATAGAACATATTCTACTATGTACAGAACATTGGAATGGAAAATATTTATATTTCTTTCTAATGACAAGGTGAGTCCACGGATCATCTTAATTACTGTTGGGAATATCACTCCTGACCAGCAGGAGGAGGCAAAGAGCACCACATAAAAAGCTGATAAATACCACTCCCCCTACCCACAATCCCCAGTCATTCTCTTTGCTTGTATCAGTTACAAGGAGGGGTAAATTTAGGTGTCTGATTCTTCAATCAAGAGTTTGTTATTTTTTAAGCAGAGCAACTTTGCTCTGGTTTTCTTTGGGGTTTAGCAGTAGTCCATGTCAGTCTCTTCAGTAGAGCAAGTGGTGGCTTTTAAGCATTTGGGAACTTGTGGGGTATAATTCCCACTGGGCCTCCCAAGTAATTTCATGCTGCCCTTGGTTGAACGATTGAGTAAGTTTACTCAGCCTTTTCTTTTCTCCACAGGTCCATGTGAGGCAGAAAGCCCCTCTCATACCAAGTGAGCTGTCCTGCTGCCGGACAGATTTTTGAGGTTACTGACTATTTCTTTCCCTTTTGATATAAAAGAGTTTGGCACTTTGACAGTTAATTCTGTCTAAATATACAATCAGCCTTCTAGGTTAACGGTTTATTGTATGGCAGTTTTACAGGCACTGGGGATGTTTGGAGGCTCAGTTTATTATGTTTTCACTTTGGTGTACATGTTTTTTGTTTGTATATTAATGGCTACCGGGAGGTTTGTTAGGCCACGCCCACAATAGGCGGGCTTATCTGACATAGCAAGGAGGTTTTTGGTGCCCTTTTAGCTGGTTCCTGATGTTCCTGGATGTTGCAGCTCTGTTGCATGGCTCCTCAGAGGTGGTTCAGCGTTCTCTCCGGTGCGGCTGTATAGGGGTCCGGATCATTTTCTGACTTTGTTTCCAGCATCAAGGAGGACAGGTAGGCACCTAAGCAGAGCTTGCTGAGGTGTGGAGGTTGCCTGTTGTTTTTTTTTTTTGTGGGGCTGCTGCTCTGTTTATATTTAAGTTTTTGTCTGAATTTTAGGGACTATAACGGTTGTGTCTCTTTTTGCATTCATTTTGGGAAAAATTGTTGCTGCAAGATTTATTGTGCAGTTTATTTAAGGATTTTCTAGTTTTTTGTTTTTTTAAAAAAGTCTTTACAATTTAAAGGGACAGTAACTTTTTTGTTTCATTAAAATTCTGATTTGAACTTGGAATAAGATGGACCAAGAGGCCCTGCATGCTGTTGCTTATTCTCTATGTTTAAATACTAATGTTGAGCCTCCTATCCCTTTTAGTTTCTCTTGTATTGAGAGAACATTACATTACAAGGATAGACTTTTTGATTCTGAGCTTTCATTGTCTAGGGCGGATGTTGTGCAGTAGTCTCCTGTTCAGGCTAATCCGCAGCTTTCTCCTCATACGTCCCAATCTTCTGCAGTGCCCTTTGTTTCGTCTCAGGTTGGTTTTTCCTTGCAGGATATGGCTACCCATATATCCCCGGCAGTATCTGAGGCTTTTTCTGCTTTTCCTATGTTGCAGGGGAAGCGCAAGAGGAAGTACAAGGTTTTTGATTCTGTTGCAATTGTGTCTAGTGTTTCTTCTCATAAGTCTGAGAAGGAAGATACTTAAGTAGCATCTGAGGGTGAGATCTCGGATTATGATAGTGTAAATCCTTATTCTGAACCTGAGGTATTTTCCTTTAGGTTTAAGCTAAAGCACCTCCGTTTGTTACTCAAGGAGGTTTTGGCTACCTTGGATGACTCTGAGGTGTCAGTCATGGTTATTCCTAAGAAATCTAGTAAACTTAATACGTTTTTTGATGTTCCTTCCTCATGGAAGTTTTTCCTATACCAGATCGTGTTTCAGATATTATTGCACGAGAATGGGAGAAGCCTGGGATTCCTTTTTCACATTCTCCAATTTTTAGGAAGATGTTTCCTATTGCTGATTCTATTAAGGAATCTTGGCAGATGGTTCCTAAGGTGGAGGGAGCAGTTTCCACTCTAACCAAGAGGACCACTATTCCTATTGAGGACAGCTGTTCCTTTAAAGATCCTATGGATAAGAAGTTGGAAACTTTGCTTAAAAAGATTTATTGTCACCAAGGGTATCAATGGCAACCGGCTGCATGTATTGCTATGGTTACTAGTGCAGCAGCATATTGGTTTGATGCATTGTCTGATTCTATTCAGCAAGATACTCCTCTTGAAGAAATTCAAGATAGAATCAAGGCTTTGAAGTTGGCGTATTCCTTTATTGCAGATGCTTCTCTACAGGGTTAATCCTGGTCTGTGGATGTGTCCTCTAAGTCTAAGCTTTTGTCTATTCCTTACACGGGTAAGACCTTGTTTGGGACAGGTTTGGCTGAGATTATTTCTGATATTACGGGAGGAAAGGGGCATTCTCTTACTCAGGATAAAAGAAATAAACAGAAGGGTCGGCAGAGTAATTTTCGTTCCTTTCGTAACTTCTCTGGTAAATCTTCCTCTTCCTCCTCCAAGCAGGAACAGTCCAAGCCATCTTGGAAGTCAAATCAGTCTTGGAGTAAGGGGAAGAAGACCAGGAAGCCTGTTGCTGACTCAAAATCAGCATGATCAGTCTGCCCCTGATCTAGGAATGGATCTTGTGGGGGGCAGACTCTCTTTCTTCGATCAGGCTTTGGTTCGAGATGTTCAGGATCCCTGGGTGGTATATATCGTGTCCCAGGGTTACAAACTGGAGTTCAAGAATTTTCCTCCCAGAGGCAGCTTTCTTCTCTCCAGGTTATCTGTAAACCAAATAAAAGGAGAAGCGTTCTTACGTTGTGTTCAGAATCTGGGTTTTTATTCCAATCTCTTCATCGTTCCCAAAAAGGAGGGAACTTTCAGAGGTATTTTAGATCTCAAGAGTGTAAACAAGTTTCTCAGGGTTCCATCTATCAAGATGGAAACTATTTGTTCCATTCTTCCTTTGGTTCAGGAAGGTCAGTTCATGACCACAGTGGATCTAAAGGATGCATATCTGCATATTCCCATTCACAGGGATCATTACAGGTTCCTAAGATTTGCATTTCTAGACAAACATTTTCAGTTTGTAGCTCTTCCTTTTAGTCTGGCAACAGCTCCCAGAATTTTTTTCAAAGGTCCTGGGAGCATTGTTGGCGGTGCTTCGATTTAAGGGTGTTGCAGTGGCTCCTTATCTGGACGACATTCTAGTTCAGGCTCCATCTTTTCAACTAGTAAACTCCCACACAGAGTTGTGTTTTCATTTCTGGCTCCCACGGTTGGAAGGTGAATTTAGAAAAAGTTCCTTAATTCCGGCTACAAGAGTGGTATTTTTGGGGACCATTGTAGATTCTCTAGAGTTGAAAAATTTTCTGACAGAAGTAAGAAAGTCAAAGATTTTCAATACGTGTCTTGCTTTTCAGTCCCTTCCTCGGCCGTCAGTGGCTCAGTGCATGGAGGTTATTGGTCTGAAGGCTTCAGTCACGGACATCATTCCGTTTGCTCGGTTCCATCTCAGACCTCTGCAGTTATGCTTGCTCAGGCAGTGGAACGGGGATTATGTGGATCTATCTCCAAAGATTGTTCTAGATCAGATGTCCAGATATTCTCTTCCATGGTGGTTGTCTCAGGATCTTCTCTCTCAGGGAACTTGCTTTCACAGACCTGCCTTGGTGATTGTAACGACGGATGCCAGTTTCCTGGGCTGGCGTGCTGTCTGGGGTTCATTAAGGGCTCAGGGTCTGGTATGGAATCGGGAGGAGTCGGTTCTTCCAATAAATGTTTTTCAATGCTCTTCTAGCCTGGCCTCAGCTAGCTTCAACCCAGTTTATCAGGTTTCAGTTGGACAACATAACGTCAGTGGCTTACATCAATCATCAGTTGGTAGCCAAGATTATTCAGTGGGCGGAGATTCACAACTGTTGTCTGTCTGCTATCCACATTCCAGGGTTGGACAATTTGGAAGCAGATTTTCTGAGCAGACAGACTTTTCATCCGGGGGAGTGGGAACTTCATCCAGAGGTATTTTCCAGCTTCATTCTCAGTTGGGGGCAGACGGAGTTGGATCTCATGGTATCTCACCAGAATGCTAAGCTCCCGAGGTATGGGTCGAGGTCAAAGGATCCTCAGGCTGTTCTGATAGATGCTCTGGCAGTTCCATAGACTTTCAGTCTGGCATATGTGTTCCCTCCGTTTGCTCTTCTTCCTCGGGTCATTGGTCGGGTCAAACAAGAGAGGGCATTGGTGATTCTCATTGCTCCAGAGTGGCCTCGCAGGTTCTGGTTTGCAGATCTGGTGAAGATGTCTTCCCTTCCACCTTGGATTCTTCCATTAAGGAAGGACCTTCTTCTTCAGGGACCCTTCCTTCATCCAAAACACGTTTCTCTGAAGCTGACTGCTTGGAGATTGAACTCTTGATTCTTTCTAAGCGTGTTTTTTTTTTAGTCAGTCATTGAGACTATGATTCAGGCTCGTAAGCCTGTGACTAGGAAGATTTATTATAAGATTTGGCGTTAATATTTGTATTGGTGTGAATCCAAATGCTTAGGATTCCTAGGATTTTGTCTTTTCTCCAGGAGGGTTTGGAGAAAGGTTTATCTGCTAGTACCCTGAAGGGTCAAATTTCTGCTTTATCTATTTTATTGCACAAGCGTTTGACGAATGTGCCAGATGTTCATTCTTTTTGTCAGGCCTTGGTTAGAATTTGGCCTGTGTTTAAGTCTACTACTCCTCCTTGGAGTCTTAATTTGGTTCTTAGAGTCCTTCAACAGGCTCTGTTTGACCCTATGAATTCTTTGGATATTAAGATGTTATCTTGGAAGGTTTTGTTTTTGGTGGCTATTTCTTCAGCTCGAAGGGTTTCGGAGATTTCTGCCTTACAGTATGAATTGCCTTTTCTTATTTTTCACTCTGATAAGGTAGTTCTGCGTACTGCCTTGGGTTTTCTTCCCAAGGTTGTTTCTGATAAGAATATTATTCAAGAGATTGTTGTTCCTTCTTTGTGTCCTAATCCTTCTTCTCATAAGGAGCGTTTGTTGCACAACCTGGATGTGGTTCGTGCATTGAAATATTATTTGCAGGCGACTAAGGATTTTCGCCAGTCTTCTTATTTGTTGTCTTTTCTGGGAAGCGTAAGGGTAAGAAAGCTACGGCTACTTCTCTTTCTTGCTGGTTGAGGAGTGTTATTCGCTTGGCATATGAGACTGCTGGTCAGCAGCCTCCTGAGAGAATCACAACTCATTCCATGAGGGCTGTTTAATCTTCTTTGCATACTTTTTATAAATTTTACAAATTTGATACTTTTGCTTCAGCAGAGGCTTCTTTTGGGAGAAAGGTTCTTCAAGCAGTGGTGCCTTCTGTTTAGGTTAACTGTCTTGTCCTCTAGCTTGGGTATTGGTTCCCAACAGTAATTAAGATGATCCGTGGACTCACTGTGTCATTAGAAAGAAAACATAATTTATTCTTACCTGATAAATTTATATATTTCTTGTCACAGTGAGTCCATGGCCCGCCCTGTTTTTCAGACAGTTTGTTTTTCTATAAACTTTAGACACCTCTGCACCTTAGATTACTTCCTTTCTCCTTTCCCTTTGATCAAATGACTGGGGATTGTGGGTAGGGGGGGTGTTATTTAACAGCTTTTTCTTTGGTGCTCTTTGCCTCCTCCTGCTGGCCAGGAGTGATATTCCCAACAGTAATAAGATGATCCGTGGACTCACTGTGTCAAGAAATAAATAAATTTATCAGGTAAGAATAAATTATGTTTTTCATGTTGGGTTAGATCAAATGAGAATATGCGATTAAGTTTGCGCAAGAGTGGGGTGTATGGGGGAATACGTGAACTTGATATTCTAAGTTTGGATGTTTGCGTTTGTTGAGTTAGCGTGAGAGCAAAAACAGTATACTTTAAACTCGTAATACGAGTGCAACCCGATGAGTGCAAAAATCTTACTTCTAGCACAATTAACGCTCAAGCGGAAGCATTAATTTGTGCTCCACTCGTAATCTGGCTCTAAACATTTTATATGCAAATCATAAGGCGTTTAATATCCCTTTAAAAAAAATTCCCTTTAGATTTGTTTATTACTAGAAGCATATGTAAATAGCAATTGTTTTTACAAAGAGATATTCTGTCTGTCTATCTATCTTTTCCCTGTTAAACTATTTGCTGTTTTTGTGCATTATATTTCTGCCCATTATATTGAGATAAAAATAAAACATGTTCTGTAGTCTTCAGGAATAAAGTAGTAATGCTTAAACTGTTTTATTCATTAAGCTATTGATTATGGTAATCTTTTTGTTAGACTCACAAGAAGTATATGGAATATTTTAAGTTTAAGTTTACAAGAGAGTTTATATTGTTGAGCTAAAATGTGGTTTGTGATTGAATACAAATTTCTTCAATTCCAGTCCTCAACTCAGATTTTGAGGATTACCTAGGGAGGGGGCAGCATGGTAACCATGGTTACGGTTATGCTGATTATTTTTTTCTGTGCTCTACTTTAAATATCTATAAAGTGAGATCCATTAGTGGGTCCACTGACAGAAATGATATCTTTTGTTGAAAAGTAGGGATTTAAACTTAAGAGACTGCTCATTTTTGGGGCACTATAGGGCAGCAGGTTTGCAAGAATGTTATCCATTTGCAAAAGCACTAAAGGGCAACACTATTTCCTGCCATGTAGTTCTCCAGATGCCTACCTAGGTATCTCTTCATAAAAGAATAATATTGGAACAAAGCAAATTTGATAATAGAAGTAAAATGAATTTTAAATGATTTTTTGAGTTTCAGATCCCTTTAATTGATATTTTTTTTCTTCTTCACAATTAGATGATAATTTTCTGCAATAACAGATCTTAAAATAACATAAAACCAAAACATGTCTCTCTTATAATTCAGGTAGAGCTTACAGTTTTACAAAAACTTCCAACTTAATTCTTGTTATTAACAAATTTACTTTGTTTTCATGGTATTCTTTGTTAAAGTGAATACCTAGGTAGGTAGCATGCAGGTGTGAGGAACACTGTGTGATAGCAAACAATCCAAATATATAACATTGTTAAAAACGTATTCTTCTAAATTCGCTACCATATAGTGTTCCACGAATGTGCACTATTCTAAACCTACCTGTCTACTTTTCAACAAAGGATACAATGAAATCAAAGTAAATTGTAAAGTTGTGAGGGGGGTAATATTTTTTTTTGAACGCTCTGAATCAAGAAAGGAAACAAATGTGTTTCATTTCCCTTTCAGGTTGTCTGTTTTTGACCAAATCTGTAAAACAAATCCATCTAAACTTATAATTGCAAAATGAATATATAAATGAGTATGACCATTTTTAAATTGCTGTTATTTGGTATTCCATATTTAAGTGCAATTATATTATTATTTCAAAACCTGCTCAAGTTTGGTATTTGCATAGTGAAAAATGATGATATTATATATATTTGTCTTTTAAATACAGGTCTCATCCAGCCCATTCCCCGTAATAGTCAATTTTTCCAGAGCTACTTGATTAATAATTACACACATGAAGTTGATAGGCCATATAAATGTTATTACTGCCATCGAGCATATAAGAAATCCTGCCATCTTAAACAGCATATCAGGTAAGACATTAAATAATGATTCAACAACAAAATAACAGCAAGAAATTGTAAACTGTTCATTGTAAGAATTTTGACAAACATTATCTATATATCAAGTGACCTAAAACACATTTCTTTCTAATGGTTGTGAAAGTCAACAACTTTATTTATTCAACCCCTGACCACGAGGAGGAGGCAAAGACAACTTACACCAGAGCTTTAAGCTTTTGCTTTCCTCTCTCTCCCAGTAATTCTTTGCCTTGTCAAGCAGAGGGCAATGACAGAGGTGCTTAGATGATTTTTTTTATTTCCTGTCAGAAGAAGCTTCCTCAAAGTAGAGTTCCTGGAATAGAGGGAATTAGGAGGAAGCCACAGGTGTTGCTGGGAAGTTCCCAAGCCTTCTCCTGTTGGCTAAGTGAAAGTTTCATCCTGATATGGTCTCACATGTTAGTTTCACAAGGTCCCTTTCCTACCTGGCATATCAGGGGCTTAATAGAGATGAACAGGCCTTACTTAGGACTGTGATAGTCCTAAGGCTGCTAAGGAGCTATCAGGGCACTCTGTGAGTGGTTATTGCTTCTATCTAAAAGCATTATCATAAAGGAGGTTAGTGCACAGTTATCCGGGGCACTAAAGTGGTTATAGCCTTATATTGGGAAATGTTTTCACTATGCACTGAATGCAAGTGTACACCCACTTTTTAAGAACTGCGATAATAGCAGTTTCTCTTTGATCAGCACTCTGGTGTCAGTGTTGGACCCGGAAGCCCTGAGGCAGCAGTGGTTGTACCAGGACCCCAGAGGAGCATGGCATGTTGAGCTTTGTGTGGCGAGAGAAGTGTTTAAACAGTCTTCCCTCCAAAGGAAGGGAGTTTTGGCATGCTTCTCCGCCTCCTTCAGCCGCATCTCTTTTGCACTGACAGATTCATCGCTGCTTGCTGTAACAGAATCCTGATCACATCGGAGGGGGGAAGACCTGTACGCCTACTGCTCTGTTTCATACAGGATGTGGGGGAGCTTTAAAGGATAAAATGTAGTTTTCTGATGCACCTAATGAAGTTAATATTTCTGAGGGTAAATCCCTGGAAATTAATATTGCAGTTAATAAATGTCTGTTGTGCAAATTGGTCACTGTCTGTCAACCGGCACAACTTTGTAATTCCTGCTTATGCTCTGTTCTACAGTCCCATTTTCAGGCCCCAAGCACTGCTTCTGCAGCGGGACAAATGCCTGTTTATGTTACGCAGGGTGAAGTGATTTTACACCCACTTTTAAGAAGCCCTTACAATCAGCGATGTCTGAAGCTATGGTTGCTATCCCGCCTGCAACCAAGCACAAGCGTAAGCTCAAGCATATCTTATCAGACTCTGCTTCTAGGGATTTTACCCCAGCCCAGCTGTCTGAGGGTTCTTCTTCAGATAGGGAGGTTTCCTCGGAGGATTCTGGGTCTGTGGCAGACAACGAATGATATTACTTTTCAGTTTAAGATGGATCATCTATGCTTTTTACTGAAGGAGGACCCTTGGTGCATCATCATACGGAAGGTGGGGGAGTGCAAAGTCTCTAACATCCACCAGCTCTGGGATGTCGTCATGGAGGAGTGCAAAAGGACTCCAGTGGCAACCTATGAAGCTCTGGTGTAGTCCATACCCAAGAGGGTTAAGGCAGTGCTGGAAAATAATGGTGGCCACACACAATATTGATACTTTGTGCCTTATTTGGACATTTCTACTTAGGGGTGTACACACTTTTGTTGCCAACGGTTTAGACATTAATGGCTGTGTGTTGAGTTTTTTTGAGGGGGCAGCAAATTTACACTGTTATAGAGGCTGTACACTCACTACTTTACATTGTAGCAAAGTGTAATTTCTTCAGTGTTATCACATGAAAAGATATAATAAAATATTAACAAAAAAGTAAGGGGAGTACTCACTTTTGTGAGATACTGTATATATATATATGGTAAAGCCCTTTTCAGTCCTGTTTTCTAATACCTTATACCATATATCTTTGAGCCCTTATAACTTTTTTGTTAATTTGTTTTAACTAATTGTTATCAGACATTGTTTATATGAGTGTAACTGTACTTTTACATGTATTTGTTGTGTTTAATGCAACTATTGTCTTCCTCTGCCCTTTAACTGACGAGCGTAAATCGCGATTACGCAATAGCAAACACGTTTACTATTAACTCTTATTATACTTGCTATTTCCTTTGTGCATAAAAACCCAATATCGCTCCCACGCTACAGTTAGCATGCCACTATTAATATAGCGCACAGTGTGCTATGTGTGCTTCTTACCTGATACCATAACATAGCAATTTAATAATCCTTGAAAAAGTTTTAATTGTGGATTGCTAATTTAATTTTGATTCAATATTCTTTTATACAAATATTTTAATGTCAATCCAGTCTTGGCTCTTAATCGACATTACAGAACTGCACACATAAAATGAGTGATAACTGTTTTGTTTATTAAATACAATTCACATAATTATACAGAGGTTCCATAATGTTTCCAACACATTTTATTTGTGGGTACTATGAACATACACACAATTGGCTATATTACAAGTGAAGCACAATTGATAGACCGGTGTGCGTTATCTTGTGCTCAGCCTCATACAAACAGTATTGCTTTATTTGCAAAATACCACTTTACAATATAGTACCTAGTTTGTATTACATAACAAATGAAAATACCACTGAAATAAATTATTTGTTTAATTTAGGCTTAATACTTAGGAAGCAAATGTTTAATAACAAAAAGATGGTTTTGTGGGAGAATTAAAGGAATATGGTATATGTGACGGATTAACCACATCAGCAGTTTGTGTCATAAAGAGTTAAACTACCCACTCAACTTTAATATGACTGTCACAACCAAGTTACTTCTGTGATGTAGGACAGTTTGTACTAAGGTTAACAAAACACTCCCTAGTTTTATTAGACCAAGAACAATGCCCCAAAATCCCTTTTAATGCAACCCACACTAAACTATTTCTGCTGCCAAAGATTAGGATTTTTACATTTTATGGGAAATTTTAAGAAAAACCCAGACTAATTGATTTAAAAAATCAACTTACAACACAATATTGTAATATTTGTATCTTCAGTAATGTGGTTCGGATATTAGCCAAAAGTAAACTTAAAGGGACATTAAACACTTTGAGATGGTAATATAAAATGATAAATTGTATATAATAAAACAACTCTGCAATATACTTATACTCATTATTTATTTTGTTCTCTTTGCCTGTAATTCAATTCTGAAATTGTGAGCTTTTCAGTTCCTGTTAGAAATGGAAGTGCAGAACACTGTTAAATCCAGCACAACCATTGGCTGCACACTCTAGTGACCTATGTATAACTGACCCTAATTGGCCACAGCAGAGAAGGTAACACAAGTTACAACATGGCAGCTCCCAGTGTTTTATAGACACTAAAACTTTACACTTATTTTGTCAATTTTTAAACAACTAATGAAACTTTAAAAAATACATCTACATGTTAGTCATGGACTAATCTTTTCTTTGAATGCATCATTCTATCTAGCATGTGTTTAGTGTTTAATGCCCCTTTAATAAAGAAAAATGTATTGTGAACATAAAAGGCCACAGTGCATTTATATATAAAACAAACAAGATTTAACAAACAATATTACACAAATCAAACACTTTAAAATACAATGGAGAAAACAACAGAACCCAATACTTCACCAGCACAGATTGTTGTCCCAAGGGAGATTGGAGGAAAGATTGTCACTTATTCTATAGTAGCCTCCCATGTAAATGACAATAGCATTTAGCTGAATTCAACATTAAAGGGACAGTTCACCCAAAAATGATCTCCCCTTTAAATTGTTCCCAATGATTCTTTTTACATGCTGGAGTGTTTTAAATTGTTTACACGTAGCCCCTGTACCCCTATTTTTGCATTTGAAATAGCTGATTTAGCCTGTGATATCCCAACCTATACTGAAAGTTTCTATACTGGAGTATATTCTATTGAATAGCCTAAGTAAACACAGTCAGCAGAAGAGATTACACTTTCAGTGGGGAGCATGATAGTTAAGTAATAAAATGATAATTTTCCATTGTTCTCTCTAAGTATTGTGCTTTGGTTTTCCAGACAAATATAAGATAAGGAAGCAAGTCTGTGTACATACAAGTGATAACATAATGAGATCTGAAAATACCTGAAGCTCAACCCATTGTAATAGGCTGTGGTTTAAAAGCACAAAACCAGCTACTTTATATACACAAATAAACCAAAAAATGCAATTTCTCATACATTTTATACTCTGCAGCTGGTATAAGTCATTGAAAATACATTCATATAAAAACTATTTCTCCAACATTGGTGTGTCCGGTCCACGGCGTCATCCTTACTTGTGGGATATCCTCTTCCCTAACAGGAAATGGCAAAGAGTCCCAGCAAAGCTGGTCACATGATCCCTCCTAGGCTCCGCCCACCCCAGTCATTCTCTTTGCCGTTGCAAAGGCAACATCTCCACGGAGATGGTTAAGAGTTTTTTGGTGTTTAAATGTAGTTTTTATTCTTCTATCAAGTGTTTGTTATTTTAAAATAGTGCTGGTATGTACTATTTACTCTGAAACAGAAAAGGATGAAGATTTCTGTTTGTAAGAGGAAGATGATTTTAGCAGACAGTAAATAAAATCGATTGCTGTTTCCACACAGGACTGTTGAGATGAAGTAACTTCAGTTGGGGGAAACAGTTAGCAGACTTTTCTGCTTAAGGTATGACTAGCCATATTTCTAACAAGACCATGTAATGCTGGAAGGCTGTCATTTCCCCTCATGGGGACCGGTAAGCCATTTTCTTAGTCAAACATAAAAGAATAAAGGGCTTAAAAAAGGGCTTAAAAACTGGTAGACATTTTTATGGGCTAAAACGATTGCTTTATTGGGGCATATTATGCAGATTCTAGCTAATAATTGGCATTATAATCTTGGGGAACGTTTAAAAAACGGCAGGCACTGTGTTGGACACCTTTTTTAGTCTGGGGGCCTTTCTAGTTATAGACTGAGCCTCATTTTCGCGCCATTACTGCGCAGTTGTTTTTGGAGAGCAAGGCATGCAGATGCATGTGTGAGGATCTAAGAATCACTAAAAAAGCTTCTAGAAGGCGTCATTTGGTATCGTATTCCCCTCTGGGCTTGGTTGGGTCTCAGCAAAGCATATAGCTGGGACTGTATAGGGGTTAAATTTAAAAAAGGCTCCGGTTCCGTTATTTTAAGGGTTAAAGCTCTGAAATTTGGTGTGCAATACTTTTAATGCCTTACGACACTGTGGTGAAATTTTGGTAATTTTTGAACAATTCCTTCATACTTTTTCACATATTCAGTAATAAAGTGTTTTCAGTTTGAAATTTAAAGAGACAGTAACGGTTTTATTTTAAAACGTTTTTTGTGCTTTGTTGACAAGTTTAAGCCTGTTTAACATGTCTGTACCATCAGATAAGCTATGTTCTATATGTATGAAAGCCAATGTGTCTCCCCATTTAAATTTATGTGATAATTGTGCCATAGTGTCAAAACAAAGTAAGGACAGTAATGCCACAGATAATGATATTGCCCAAGATGATTCCTCAAATGAGGGGAGTAAACATGATACTACATCATCCCCTACTGTGTCTACACCAGTTTTGCCCACACAGGAGGCCCCTAGTACATCTAGTGCGCCAATACTTATTACCATGCAACAATTAACGGCTGTAATGGATAACTCCATAGCAAATCTTTTATCCAAAATGCCTACTTATCAGAGAAAGCGCGATTGCTCTGTTTTAAACACTGAAGAGCAAGAGGGCGCTGATGATAACTGTTCTGACATACCCTCACACCAATCTCAAGGGGCCATGAGGGAGGTTTTGTCTGATGGAGAAATCTCAGATTCAGGAAAAATTTCTCATCAAGCTGAACCTGATGTGACATTTAAATTTAAATTAGAACATCTCCGCGCACTGCTTAAAGAGGTGTTATCTACTCTGGATGATTGTGACAATTTGGTCATTCCAGAGAAATTATGTAAGATGGACAAGTTCCTAGAGGTTCCGGTGCCCCCCGACGCTTTTCCTATACCCAAGCGGGTGGCGGACATAGTAAATAAAGAGTGGGAAAAGCCCGGCATACCTTTTGTTCCCCCCCCCCCTATATTTAAGAAATGATTTCCTATAGTCGACCCCAGAAAGGACTTATGGCAGACAGTCCCCAAGGTCGAGGGGGCGGTTTCTACTCTAAACAAACGCACTACTATTCCTATCGAAGATAGTTGTGCTTTCAAAGATCCTATGGATAAAAAATTAGAGGGTTTGCTTAAAAAGATTTTTGTACAGCAAGGTTACCTTCTACAACCAATTTCATGCATTGTTCCTGTCACTACGGCAGCGTGTTTCTGGTTCGAGGAACTAGAAAAGTCGCTCAGTAAAGAATCTTCGTATGAGGAGGTTATGGACAGAGTTCAAGCACTTAAATTGGCTAACTCTTTTGTTTTAGATGCCGCTTTGCAATTAGCTAGATTAGCGGCGAAAAATTCAGGGTTTGCTATCGTGGCGCGCAGAGCGCTTTGGCTAAAGTCTTGGTCAGCGGATGTGTCTTCCAAGACAAAATTGCTTAACATTCCTTTCAAAGGTAAAACATTATTTGGACCAGATTTGAAAGAGATTATTTCAGACATCACTGGGGGAAAGGGCCACGCCCTCCCACAGGATAGGTCTTTTAAGGCTAAAAATAAGCCTAATTTTCATCCCTTTCGCAGAAACGGACCAGCCTCTAATTCTGCATCTTCTAAGCAAGAGGGTAATACTTCACAACCCAAACCAGCCTGGAAACCAATGCAAGGCTGGAACAAGGGTAAGCAGGCCAAGAAGCCTACCACTCCTACCAAAACAGCATGAAGGGATAGTCCCCGATCCGGGACCGGATCTAGTGGGGGGCAGACTCTCTCTCTTTGCTCAGGCTTGGGCAAGAGATGTTCAGGATCCTTGGGCGCTAGAAATAGTTTCTCAAGGTTATCTCCTGGAATTCAAGGAACTACCCCCAAGGGGAAGGTTCCACAGGTCTCACTTATCTTCAAACCAAATAAAGAGACAGGCATTCTTACATTGTGTAGAAGACCTGTTAAAGATGGGAGTGATACATCCAGTTCCAATAAGAGAACAAGGAATGGGATTTTATTCCAATCTGTTCATAGTTCCCAAAAAAGAGGGAACATTCAGACCAATTTTGGATCTGAAGATCCTAAACAAATTTCTCAGGGTACCATCGTTCAAAATGGAACCTATTCGAACGATCCTACCCACCATCCAGGAAAGTCAATTTATGACTACCGTGGATTTAAAGGATGCGTACCTACATATTCCTATCCACAAGGAACATCATCAGTTCCTAAGGTTCGCTTTTCTGGACAAGCATTACCAGTTTGTGGCACTTCCATTCGGATTAGCCACTGCTCCAAGGATTTTCACAAAGGTACTAGGGTCCCTTCTAGCGGTTCTAAGACCAAGGGGCATTGCAGTAGTACCTTACTTGGACGACATCCTAATTCAAGCGTCGTCCCTGTCAAAAGCAAAGGCTCATACGGACATCGTCCTAGCCTTTCTCAGATCTCACGGATGGAAGGTGAACAAAGAAAAAAGTTCTCTGTCACCGTCAACAAGAGTTCCCTTCTTGGGAACAATAATAGATTCCTTAGAAATGAGGATTTTTCTGACAGAGGTCAGAAAATCAAAACTTCTAAGCTCTTGTCAAGTACTTCATTCTGTTCCTCGTCCTTCCATAGCGCAGTGCATGGAAGTAATAGGATTGATGGTTGCAACAATGGACATAGTTCCTTTTGCACAAATTCATCTAAGACCATTACAACTGTGCATGCTCAGACAGTGGAATGGGGATTATACAGACTTGTCTCCGATGATTCAAGTAGATCAAAAGACCAGAGATTCACTCCGTTGGTGGCTGACCCTGGACAATCTGTCACAGGGAATGAGCTTCCGCAGACCAGAGTGGGTCATTGTCACGACCAACGCCAGTCTAGTGGGCTGGGGCGCGGTCTGGGAATCCCTGAAAGCTCAGGGTCTATGGTCTCGGGAAGAGTCTCTTCTCCCGATAAACATTCTGGAACTGAGAGCGATATTCAATGCTCTCAGAGCTTGGCCTCAACTAGCAAAGGCCAAATTCATAAGGTTTCAATCAGACAACATGACGACCGTTGCATATATCAATCATCAGGGGGGAACAAGGAGTTCCCTGGCGATGAAAGAAGTGACCAAGATAATTCAATGGGCGGAGGATCACTCCTGCCACTTGTCTGCGATCCACATCCCAGGAGTGGAAAATTGGGAAGCGGATTTTCTGAGTCGTCAGACATTCCATCCGGGGGAGTGGGAACTCCATCCGGAAATCTTTGCCCAAATAACTCAATTATGGGGCATTCCAGACATGGATCTGATGGCGTCTCGTCAGAACTTCAAGGTTCCTTGCTACGGGTCCAGATCCAGGGATCCCAAGGCGACTCTAGTAGATGCACTAGTAGCACCTTGGACCTTCAACCTAGCTTATGTATTCCCACCGTTTCCTCTCATTCCCAGGCTGGTAACCAGGATCAATCAGGAGAGGGCCTCGGTGATCTTGATAGCTCCTGCGTGGCCACGCAGGACTTGGTATGCAGACCTGGTGAATATGTCATCGGCTCCACCATGGAAGCTACCTTTGAGACAGGACCTTCTTGTTCAGGGTCCATTCGAACATCCGAATCTGGTTTCCCTCCAACTGACGGTTTGGAGATTGAACGCTTGATTTTATCAAAGCGTGGGTTTTCAGATTCTGTAATAGATACTCTGATTCAGGCTAGAAAGCCTGTAACTAGAAAAATTTACCATAAAATATGGAAAAAATATATCTGTTGGTGTGAATCCAAAGGATTCCCATGGAACAAGATAAAAATTCCTAAGATTCTATCCTTTCTACAAGAAGGTTTGGAGAAAGGATTATCTGCAAGTTCTCTAAAGGGACAGATCTCTGCTTTATCTGTTTTACTTCACAAAAGACTGGCAGCCGTGCCAGATGTTCAAGCATTTGTTCAGGCTCTGGTTAGGATCAAGCCTGTTTACAGACCTTTGACTCCTCCCTGGAGTCTAAATCTAGTTCTTTCAGTTCTTCAAGGGATTCCGTTTGAACCTTTACATTCCATAGATATTAAGTTTCTATCTTGGAAAGTTTTGTTTTTAGTTGCAATTTCTTCTGCTAGAAGAGTTTCAGAGTTATCTGCTCTGCAGTGTTTTCCGCCCTATCTGGTGTTCCATGCAGATAAGGTGGTTTTGCGTACTAAGCCTGGTTTTCTTCCGAAAGTTGTTTCTAACAAAAATATTAACCAGGAGATAGTTGTACCTTCTTTGTGTCCGAATCCAGTTTCAAAGAAGGAACGTTTGTTACACAATTTGGACGTAGTCCGTGCTCTAAAATTCTATTTAGAGGCTACTAAAGATTTCAGACAAACATCTTCCTTGTTTGTTGTTTATTCTGGTAAAAGGAGAGGTCAAAAGGCGACTTCTACCTCTCTTTCCTTTTGGCTTAAAAGCATTATCCGATTGGCTTATGAGACTGCCGGACGGCAGCCTCCCGAAAGAATCACAGCTCACTCCACTAGGGCTGTGGCTTCCACATGGGCCTTCAAGAACGAGGCTTCTGTTGACCAGATATGTAAGGCAGCGACTTGGTCTTCACTGCACACTTTTGCCAAATTTTACAAATTTGATACTTTTGCTTCTTCGAGGGCTATTTTTGGGAGAAAGGTTTTGCAAGCTGTGGTTCCTTCCGTTTAGGTGACCTGATTTGCTCCCTCCCTTCATCCGTGTCCTAAAGCTTTGGTATTGGTTCCCACAAGTAAGGATGACGCCATGGACCGGACACACCAATGTTGGAGAAAACAGAATTTATGCTTACCTGATAAATTACTTTCTCCAACGGTGTGTCCGGTCCACGGCCCGCACTGGTTTTTTAATCAGGTCTGATGAATTATTTTCTCTAACTACAGTCACCACGGTATCATATGGTTTCTCCTATATATATTTCCTCCTGTCCGTCGGTCGAATGACTGGGGTGGGCGGAGCCTAGGAGGGATCATGTGACCAGCTTTGCTGGGACTCTTTGCCATTTCCTGTTGGGGAAGAGAATATCCCACAAGTAAGGATGACGCCGTGGACCGGACACACCGTTGGAGAAAGTAATTTATCAGGTAAGCATAAATTCTGTTTTTACAGTGTACCGTCCCTTTAAACAGAATCCTTGTCAGGTTTCTGGCCAGGCTCCATCCATAGAAGGGGTAAACAATTTAGCTACCACTTGCATGTCAGGCTAGTGGCCAACTCCCAAGCCCTGGCTGAAATTATAGAATACCTCATCATTTTAGGTATATACAGTAGCCATACCATTGTGATCAATTATATCATGGAATCATAGGGATTATTTTGCTACCAAACCTGACCTGTCTCTCATATAAAATGCCTTCAAGATGTAATATATTAAGACACTCCTGTTTGGATATACGGAAATGTATATTATTGTAAAATATATTTTGCTGCTTAGTTCCATATCAGATCTTACATTTGCCTGGTTAGTAATGTGAGGATTAGAGTGCTCATATGTCATGTTACCCTACTATCTGCCCTCAGAACCTGTTATGCATGCACAGCAAGACACACTTTAAATAAAATATAACAGTTCAGTTTCCACTTGACCCTGGCAAGGGGGTAATTGGGAATTTTGAGCCATATGGCTTATAATTTCAACTAGTGCCAGACAGTTTAGAAATTACTTCTGAAAAGTAAAAATTTTGCTTTTTCAACCATTAACATTCAGTGGGGTACTAATTATTTTCCTCTGGGCTAGTGACTGGTAAACAAATAAATATTATTTTGTTATCAAACTATGTGTGGTTTTGTAGCCATGTGGCACATCCCTTTAAAAGTATTGTTTATCTTAACTCTTTAGTGTGACCCTTATTAAGTAATCATCTTTATCAGTTAATTGCTAAGCTTCTGTGTGAGCGTTTAAAGGGACAGTAGTCAAAATTAATTTTTTATGATTCAGATAGGGCATGTCATTTTAAACAAAGTTTCCTATTTACTTTTATTATCAAATTTGCTTTGTACTCTTTGTATTCTTTTTTTAAAGCTAAACCTAGGCTCATATGCAAATTTTTAAGCCCTTGAAGGCCACCTCTTATTTTGACAGTTTTTCAAAACTAAACAGCGCTAGCTCATGTGTGCCATATAAATAATATTGTGCTCACTCCCGTGGAGTTATTTATGAATCAGCACTGATTGGCTAAAATGCAAGTCTGTCAAAAGAACGGATATAAGGGGCAGTATGCAGAAGTTTAGATACAAGGTAATCACAGAGGTATAACGTATATTAATATAACCATGCTGGTTAGGCAAAACTGGGGAATGGGTAGTAAAGGGATTATCTATCTTTTAAAATAATAACAATTCTTGGGCAGACTGTCCCTTTAAGTCTTATTGTCAGAATAATTTTGTAAACAATTTACTTTGCCCAGTTTTGTTATTGGGGTCTTGAGCTTTTATGTTTTGTTATTTTTGCAAAAAGTATGTGTGCTTTTATTTAGTTCACAGTCCGAATGGTACCAACCTTTTTTCTACATCAGTATGGATGACAGTACAATTTACTTCCTGCAAATGAAGCTCAAACTAATAAATAAAATTACAAAATGTAACCTTGATATTATGTACAGAGTGCATCATAAATCCATTCTGCCTTACTAAGCTTTTGTCTTTATAATTTGTTCCATATCTACATTTTTTTATACACATTATTTTTGTTCCTATAAAAAGTACCTGCTCTTACATTTGTATCTTTCTTTGTAGGTCTCATACTGGTGAAAAGCCTTTTAAGTGCACACAGTGTGAAAGAGGCTTTGCATCATCTGGTGTCTTAAAAGCACACATCCGAACACATACAGGATTAAGGGCTTATAAATGCCTTGTATGTAATGGGGCTTTCACCACTGGTGGTAGTCTACGGCGTCACATGGGTATTCATAATGACTTGAGGCCTTATATGTGCCCTTATTGCCAAAAAACATTTAAAACTTCTTTAAATTGTAAAAAGCACATGAAAACTCATAGGTAAGTACAAGTCAATATCTATGCCACTGTATTTCACTGCACTTTATATTATTGTCTTTTGTGACATTTATATTATCTTAAAATCAAATGAAGTAAATGAATCATTGTATCTTCTATAATTGCGGTTTCCTACTGTCACCTAGAGAATATGATAATCATTTTCTGTATGTTAACAATAAATATTTCTGATGATTTATTTTGCATTTCACACTTCAAATCTAGGTTTCCAAAGAATCAGCAATTTTTTTCTAGTCTTTTAATTGTATCTTTCCTAATAACATTTAAACGCATCACATAAACAACTGAATAAAAATCAAGATCTCTATTAACTTATACTCTGCTTTAAAAATCTTTTACAGGTGTACTTTTGTGCCATTTCACATTATTGTTAGAAAGTCAAATTTTTCTGTTCAAGTTGAAATTGCTCAACAGTTTTTATTTATGAGCCAGTGGAAGATTTACAAGTAAAGTTGATGGTCATAAAAATCAAAATGAAAATGAATCACGTCAATTCTTCTCATGCTGTTATGAACTTTATTTATATAAGTTCAACCACAGTAGAGAGCCATTATATTAAATGTTAACAAAATCTCTAACTGAAGCATTATGCATTTTAAAGTTAAAAAATATTAAATTTAAATGTCATATCACCTTTTCATTGCCTGTATAAGCAACTTTGCTTGTTTTCATGCAACGCAGTAAAAAGTGGTGTTGGGGAAAGGTTTCAGATATGAAAATCCTTTTCTCTCATTGTTTTGTGGTACATCTTTTTATACCCTCAACATCCTGCTCTCCTTAGCTTTACTTCTTACCATTATTTTTTTGACATTGTGGGTTTTATCTAGGCATGTGCATTTGTGACATTCGGGAGAAAACTAATTTGAAGATGGCAGATGCAATTTTGGAGCCCGATTTATTCTTGTGATTGTGCAATACACTATGATCCATTTGCGGCATTCATTTCTTCCAGAATTTAATGAATGCATTTGCCTAGTTTTGTCTTTGTCTAAAGTGTTTATATTTCACACAAGTAAAGAAAGAATATTGTAACCCAATTTCAATATGGGTTGCATCTGCAAGAGAATGCATACCCCTTTCCTAAGTTTGGGCATCAGAAATGCAGGTGCATGCTGCTAATTACAAAACCTTACAATTCTACCACACACCAAAACCTATTTAAATCGTAAGCCATAATGCATAGTTTTCCTGATGGCCTTTGCAATTACATTAAAAATGGGACTAAAAATTCCAAATACATTATTTCTCTCTTGTTGATTAGAACCTTGTTTTTAGGGCTGAAAATGAGTATCTATTTTTTTTAATCAATATTGAAGATAGTATGGCAGCATGGTAGCAGAGGATCCTCTTGGTGCTTGCATTAGGATTTAACACAGGGGTGGGCAAGAGGTAGATCGCAAGTGAATTTTGAGGTGACCGCCTGGAAGGTTTCATAAGTCTGCATAATAAGAGAAACCTTTCTCACACATATAGATTCTGAGTGAAGAGCCTCACCACTGTAGATATATGAGAAATGTTTCTCTTATGCAGACTTTTGAAATCAGCTATGGGTCTATGACGGCGGTATGTGTACTTCAGCATGCGCAACGCGGCTGTAGCTGAACTCGCTGCCCCAGCTTTGATTACTGCCTGTCCCAAACTCTTCTTCTTTTTGTCTCAAGAGCGGTCAGTCCATAGTACAGACTCTTCATGCGCCAGGCTGAGATGCTGTTCGGTATCCCTGGGTTTGGCAGTTCCAGGTCCTGCTCTGTCTGATATTCTGCTGCTACTTTCTAGTGGCTATGCTGGGTGAATGGTCTGGTGTTGTTTTCTCTTGTTAAGTGTATCCAGTCCACGGATCATCCATTACTTATGGGATATTCTCCTTCACAACAGGAAGTTGCAAGAGGATCACCCACAGCAGAGCTGCTATATAGCTCCTCCCCTAACTGTCATATCCAGTCATTCTCTTGCAAGCCTCAACCAAGATGGAGGTCGTAAGAGGAGTGTGGTGTTTTATACTTAGTTTATTCTTCAATCAAAAGTTTGTTATTTTTAAATGGTGCCGGAGTGTACTGTTTATCTCAGGCAGTATTTAGAAGAAGAATCTGCCTGCGTTTTCTATGATCTTAGCAGAAGTAACTAAGATCCATGGCTGTTCTCACATATTCTGAGGAGTGAGGTAACTTCAGAGAGGGAATGGCGTGCAGGTTTTCCTGCAATAAGGTATGTGCAGTTAATATTTTTCTAGGGATGGAATTTGCTAGAAAATGCTGCTGATACCGAACTAATGTAAGTAAAGCCTTAAATGCAGTGATAGCTACTGGTATCAGGCTTATTAATAGAGATGCATACTCTTATAAAAATGTAATATAAAACGTTTGCTGGCATGTTTAATCGTTTTTATATGTATTTGGTGATAAAACTTATTGGGGCCTAGTTTTTTTCCACATGGCTGGCTTGAATTTGGCCTAGAAACAGTTTCCTTAGGCTTTCCACTGTTGTAATATGAGTGGGAGGGGCCTATTTTGCCGGTTTTTTGCACAGCAAAAATTACAGACACAGACATCCAGCTTCTTCCTGAATGATCCAGGACATCTCTGGAGGGCTCAAAAGGCTTCAAAGTCATTTTTGAGGGAGGTAAAAAGCCACAGTAGAGCTGTGGCAGTTGTTGTGACTGTTTGAAAAAAAACAAAAAACAAAAAAAACGTTTTTGTCTTTTATTATTTTTTGGGTATTAAGGGGTTAATCATCCATTTGCAAGTGGGTGCAATGTTCTGCTAACTTGTTACATACACTGTAAAAATTTCGTTAGTGTAACTGCCTTTTTTCACTGTTATTTCAAATTTTGACAAAATTTGTGTTTCTTAAAGGTGCAGTAACGTTTTTTATATTGCTTGTAAACTTGTTTAAAGTGTTTTTCAAGCTTGCTAGTCTCATTGCTAGTCTGTTTAAACATGTCTGACACAGAGGAAACTACTTGTTCATTATGTTTGAAAGCCATGGTGGAGCCCCATAGGAGAATGTGTACTAAATGTATTGATTTCACCTTAAACAGTAAAGATCAGTCTTTAACTATAAAAGAAATATCATCAGAAGATTCTGACGAGGGGGAATTTATGCCGACTAACTCTCCCCACGTGTCAAACCCTTCGCCTCCCGCTCAGGGGATGCACGCTAATATGGCGCCAATTACATCAGGGACGCCCATAGCGATTACCTTGCAGGACATGGCTGCAATCATGAAAAATTCCCTGTCAGAGGTATTGTCCAGGTTGCCTGAATTAAGAGGCAAGCGCGATTGCTCTGGGGTTAGGAGAAATACCGAGCGTGCAGATGCTGTAAGGTCCATGTCTGATACTGCGTCACAATATGCAGATCATGAGGACGGAGAGCTTCAGTCTGTGGGTGACATCTCTGATTCGGGGAATCCTGATTCAGAGATTTCTAATTTTAAATTTAAGCTTGAGAACCTCTGTGTGTTGCTTGGGGAGGTATTAGCTGCTCTGAATGACTGTAACACAGTTGCAGTACCAGAGAAATTGTGTAGGCTGGATAAATACTATGCGGTACCGGTGTGTACTGATGTTTTTCCATTGTTTTGCCATTGTTCATTTGACTAAACTAACGGCTAAGAATTCCGGATTTGCCATCCAAGCGCGTAGGGCGCTATGGCTTAAATCCTGGTCAGCTGACGTGACTTCGAAGTCTAAATGACTCAACATTCCTTTCAAGGGGCAGACCTTATTCGGGCCTGGTTTGAAGGAAATTATTTCTGACATTACTGGAGGTAAAGGTCACACCCTTCCTCAGGACAGGGCCAAAGCAAAGGCCAAACAGTCTAATTTTCGTGCCTTTCGAAATTTCAAGGCAGGTGCAGCATCCACTTCCTCCGCTTCAAAACAAGAGGGAACTTTTGCTCAATCTAAGCAGGCCTGGAAACCTAACCAGTCCTGGAACAAAGGCAAGCAGGCCAGAAAGCCTGCTGCTGCCTCTAAGACAGCATGAAGGAACGGCCTCCTATCCGGAAACGGATCTAGTAGGGGGCAGACTTTCTCTCTTCGCCCAGGCGTGGGCAAGAGATGTTCAGGATCCCTGGGCGTTGGAGATCATATCTCAGGGATATCTTCTGGACTTTAAAGCTTCCCCTCCACAAGGGAGATTTCATCTTTCAAGGCTATCTGCAAATCAGATAAAGAAAGAGGCATTCCTACGCTGTGTGCAAGACCTCCTAGTTATGGGAGTGATCCATCCAGTTCCGCGGACGAAACAAAGACAGGGTTTTTATTCGAATCTGTTTGTGGTTCCCAAAAAAGAGGGAACCTTCAGACCAATTTTGGATCTAAAGATCTTAAACAAATTCCTCAGAGTTCCATCTTTCAAAATGGAAACTATTCGGACCATCCTACCCATGATCCAAGAAGGTCAGTACATGACCACAGTGGACTTAAAGGATGCCTACCTTCACGTACCGATTCACAAAGATCATCATCGGTTTCTAAGGTTTGCCTTTCTAGACAGGCATTACCAATTTGTAGCTCTTCCCTTTGGGTTGGCTACAGCCCCGAGAATCTTTACAAAGGTTCTGAGTTCACTTCTGGCGGTTCTAAGACCATGAGGCATAGCGGTGGCTCCGTGTCTAGACGATATCCTGATACAGGCGTCAAGCTTTCAAGTCTCATACAGAGATAGTTCTGGCATTTCTGAGGCCGCACGGGTGGAAAGTGAATGAGGAAAAGAGTTCTCTATCCCCACTCACAAGAGTCTCCTTCTGTAGAAATGAAAATTTACCTGACGGAGTCCAGGTTATCAAAACTTCTAAATGCTTGCCGTGTTCTTCACTCCATTCCGCGCCCTTCAGTAGCTCAGTGTATGGAGGTAATCGGCTTAATGGTAGCGGCAATGGACATAGTGCCATTTGCGTGCCTTCATCTCAGACCGATGCAATTATGCATGCTGAGTCAGTGGAATGGGGATTACACAGATTTGTCCCCTCTGCTAAATCTGGATCAAGAGACCAGAGATTCTCTTCTCTGGTGGTTGTCTCGGGTACACCTGTCCAAGGGTATGACCTTTCGCAGGCCAGATTGGACAATTGTAACAACAGATGCCAGCCTTCTAGGTTGGGGTGCAGTCTGGAATTCCCTGAAGGCACAGGGATCGTGGACTCAGGAGGAGAAACTCCTTCCAATAAATATTCTGGAGTTAAGAGCGATATTCAATGCTCTTCTGGCTTGGCCTCAGTTAGCAACACTGAGATTCATCAGATTTCAGTCGGACAACATCACGACTGTGGCTTACATCAACCATCAAGGAGGGACAAGAAGCTCCCTAGCGATGATGGAAGTATCAAAGATAATTCGCTGGGCAGAGTCTCACTCTTGCCACCTGTCAGCGATCCACATTCCTGGAGTGGAGAACTGGGAGGCGGATTTTCTAAGTCGTCAGACTTTCCATCCGGGGGAGTGGGAACTCCATCCAGAGGTGTTTGCTCAGTTGATTCGTCGTTGGGGCAAACCAGAGTTGGATCTCATGACGTCTCGCCAGAACGCCAAGCTTCCTTGTTACGGATCCAGGTACAGGGACCCAGAAGCGACGCTGATAGATGCTCTAGCAGCGCCTTGGTTCTTCAACCTGGCTTATGTGTTTCCACCGTTTCCTCTGCTCCCTCGACTGATTGCCAAAATCAAACAGGAGAGAGCATCGGTGATTCTGATAGCACCTGCTTGGCCACGCAGGACTTGGTATGCAGACCTAGTGGACATGTCATCCTTTCCACCATGGACTCTGCCTCTAAGACAGGACCTTCTGATACAAGGTCCTTTCAATCATCCAAATCTAATTTCTCTGAGACTGACTGCATGGAGATTGAACGCTTGATTCTATCAAAGCGTGGCTTCTCCGAGTCATTGATACTTTAATACAGGCACGAAAGCCTGTTACCAGGAAAATCTACCACAAGATATGGAGTAAATATCTTTATTGGTGTGAATCCAAGAATTACTCATGGAGTAAGGTTAGGATTCCTAGAATATTGTCTTTTCTCCAAGAGGGCTTGGACAAAGGATTATCAGCTAGTTCCTTAAAGGGACAGATTTCTGCTCTGTCTATTCTTTTGCACAAGCGTCTGGCAGAGGTTCCAGACGTCCAGGCATTTTGCCAGGCTTTGGTTAGAATTAAGCCTGTGTTTAAACCTGTTGCTCCCCCGTGGAGCTTAAACTTGGTTCTTAAAGTTCTTCAAGGAGTTCCGTTGGAACCCCTTCATTCCATTGATATTAAACTTTTATCTTGGAAAGTTCTGTTTTTGATGGCTATTTCCTCTGCTCGGAGAGTCTCTGAGCTATCTGCCTTACAATGTGATTCTCCTTATCTGATTTTTCATGCAGATAAGGTAGTCCTGCATACCAAACCTGGGTTTTTACCTAAGGTGGTTTCTAACAAGAATATCAATCAAGAGATTGTTGTTCCATCATTGTGCCCTAATCCTTCTTCAAAGAAGGAACGTCTTTTACATAATCTGGACGTAGTCCGTGCCTTGAAGTTTTACTTACAAGCTACTAAAGATTTTCGTCAAACATCTACCCTGTTTGTCGTTTACTCTGGACAGAGGAGAGGTCAAAAAGCTTCGGCAACCTCTCTTTCCTTTTGGCTTCGGAGCAAAATACGCCTAGCCTATGAGACTGCTGGACAGCAGCCCCCTGAAAGGATTACAGCTCATTCTACTAGAGCTGTGGCTTCCACCTGGGCCTTTAAAAATGAGGCCTCTGTTGAACAGATTTGCAAGGCCGCGACTTGGTCTTCGCTTCACACTTTTTCCAAATTTGATACTTTTGCTTCTGCGGAGGCTGTTTTTGGGAGAAAGGTTCTTCAGGCAGTGGTTCCTTCCGCTTAATCCTGCCTTGTCCCTCCCATCATCCGTGTACTTTAGCTTTGGTATTGGTATCCCATAAGTAATGGATGATCCGTGGACTGGATACACTTAACAAGAGAAAACATAATTTATGCTTACCTAATAAATGTATTTCTCTTGTAGTGTATCAGGTCCTGCCGCTGTCACTGTCACAACTATTTGCAGTAGTCTTCCGCTAGTAGTAGACGGATGGAGAGCAGCCAACAGGACCTGCCCCCTAATCAATCTGACATGGCGTCCAGCCAATAAAATTGCTAAAAGAAACGAATAAAAGAACTGCTGGTGCAATGATAAATGCAGAGAGCGTATGCTGTCGGCATTTATCGATGTGCAGTGGACATGATCTGCAATATCGGATCATGTCCTCTCACATATTAATAAATAGGCCCCATAGTCTCTACATTGTCACCTGTATCATCATAAATATCTTCCCTTATTGTAGGTTTAACCACTTAGTGACCAGAGCACTTTTCCATTTTCTGTCCGTTTGGGACCAAGGCTATTTTTACATTTCTGCAGTGTTTGTGTTTAGCTGAAATTTTCCTCTTACTCATTTACTGTACCCACACATATTATATACCGTTTTTCTCGCCATTAAATGGACTTTCTAAAAATACCATTATTTTCATCATATCTTATCATTTACTATAAAAAAATTATAAAAAAATGGAAAAAAACACACTTTTTCTAACTTTGAACCCCAAAATCTGTTACATATCTACAACCACCAAAAAACACCCATGCTAAATAGTTTCTAAATTTTGTCCTGAGTTTAGAAATACCCAATGTTTACATCTTCTTTGCTTTTTTTGTAACTTATAGGGCCATAAATACAAGTAGCACTTTGCTATTTTCAAAACATTTTTTTTTCAAAATTAGCGCTAGTTACATTGGGACACTGATATCTTTCAGGAATCCCTGAATATCCATTGACATATATATATTTTTTTTTAGAAGACATCCCAAAGTATTGATCTAGGCCCATTTTGGTATATTTCATGCCACCATTTCACCGCCAAATGCGATCAAATACAAAAAATTGTTCACTTTTTCACAAATTTTTTCACAAACTTTCAGTTTCTCACTGAAATTATTTACAATCTGCTTGTGCAATTATGGCATAAATGGTTGTAAATTCTTCTCTGGGATCCCCTTTGTTCAGAAATAGCAGACATATATGGCTTTGGCATTGCTTTTTGGTAATTAGAAGGCCGCTAAATGCCACTGCGCACCACACGTGTATTATGCCCAGCAGTGAAGGGGTTAATTAGGGAGCATGTAAGGAGCTTTTTGGGGTATTTTTAGCTTTAGTGTAGTGTAGTAGACAACCCCAAGTATTGATCTAGGCCCATTTTGGTATATTTCATGCCACCATTTCACCGCCAAATGCGATCAAATTAAAAAAAACATTACATTTTTCACAATTTTAGGTTTGTCACTGAAATCATTTACAAACAGCTTGTGCAATTATGGCACAAATGGTTGTAAATGCTTCTCTGGGATCCCCTTTGTTCAGAAATAGCAGACATATATGACTTTGGCGTTGCTTTTTGGTAATTAGAATGCTGCTAAATGGCGCTGCGCATCACACGTGTATTATGGCTAGCAGTGAAGGGGTTAATTAGGTAGCTTGTAGGGAGCTTGCAGGGTTAATTTTAGCTTTAGTGTAGAGATCAGCCTCCCACCTGAAACATCAGACCCCCTGATCCCTCCCAAACATCTCTCTTCCCTCCCCTACCCCACAAATGTCCCCGCCATCTTACGTACTGGCAGAAACTCTGCCAGTACTAAAATAAAAGGAAAATTTGTGCATTTTTGTGCATTTTGTTTTAGCATATTTACATATGCTTCTGTGTAGGATCCCCCTTAGCCCCCAACCTCACTGATCCCCCACCCAACAGCTCTCTAACCCTCCCCCTCTGACTTAATGTGCGCCATCTTGGGTACTGGCAGCTGTCTGCCAGTACCCATTTTAGTGAAAATATGTTTTTTTTATTAAAAAAATTTCCTTTTTCTGTAGTGTAGCTTCCCCCCCCCCAATACCAACCCCCCACCCCTTCCAGATCGCTTAAATGCTTTTTTTAAAAAATGTTTATTTCATTTTTTAATACACTTTACTCTTTACTTTTTTTCTGTAGTGTAGCGGTTCCCACCCGCTCCCGCCCCGTGCACGCGCCCGCCCGCCACCCACCGTGCACGCGCGCGCGCCCGTGCGCGCCCCCGAAGGCTCCGCCCCCGATCCCGCCCCCCTCCACCTTCCAGATCTCACCGATGGCCGCCCACCCGCCTCCCAAGTCGGCTCCCACCCACCAACGATACCGGCCATCGATGTCCGGTGCAGAGAGGGCCACAGAGTGGCTCTCTCTGCATCGGATGGCCAGAAAGTGTTATTGCAGGATGCCTCGATGTCGAGGCATCACTGCAATAACCGGAAAGCAGCTGGAAGCGAGCAGGATCGCTTCCAGCTGCTTTCCAGACTGAGGACGTGCAGGGTACGTCCTCAGGCGTTAACTGCCTTTTTTTAGAGGACGTACCCTGCACATCCTCGGTCATTAAGGGGTTAAGGCTAGGTTTAATATACATGCAGATTCCTCCATCCATGTTATTACTCCTATCCCTCCTAAATAAAACATAATTCTCTAAGTTAAATGCCCAGTCATGCGAATTATCCCACCAAGTTTCTGTTATACTGATAATATCATATTCCTCTTCTGCAACTAAGAGCTCCAGCTCCCCCATTTTACTTGTCATGCTTCTTGCATTTGCTGTCATACATTAATTTATTTCCTAAGATATGGTGAGTCCATGGCTTGAGTAATTACTGTTGGAAAAATCACTCCTGGCCAGCAGGAGGAGGCAAAGAGCACCACAGCTAAACTGTCAAGTATTACTCCCTTACCCACAACCCCCAGTCATTCTCTTTGCCTTCGGTGCATGGAGGAGGTGAAGTTTAGGTGTCTGATGAAAAATTTTGATTTCATCTACAAGCAAGTTTTGGGGTATAGCCGTATTCCACGTCATTCCTTGCAGTCGGGTAGTGGTGGCGTTTTCCTAACAATTGCTGCCCTAGTTTAGAAAACCAGAGTTGGCTACTCTGTTCTTTCTTTTTCAAAGGTCTCTGTGAAGAACTGTGTCTTCTCATACATTGTAACTGTCTACATGCCAGACAGCGGAGCAGGTACATGCTTTTTCTTCCAGTTGGGGAGACCATGCACTTAACAAATTAAAAACACTGCTTTTTTTTTGGAACATAGATAATCCTGTCGTATGGTTACACTGGGGCATGAAGCAGGCCCTGTAGCATGTGTGAGACTAACATTTAAACTCTTTTAAAAAGAAAGGGTAAAATGTTTTTGTTAGGCTTTATTTTCTGACATATATTAAATTGATAAAACAATACAAATTTAAACTGAAAGTAAGGCTGAATTTTCTATTTCAGCAGCTTATTCATTTCCACTTTGCTTCAAAACGCAACATTTTGAACTGTCAGGTTTGAAAAAATGGTTATTTCTGGTACTCAGTGTACCAGGAAGTAGTGCCTCTCTGTGTCGCAGCAGTAATTTGAGCTCGGCAGCTTCATAACATTTTAGAAGTTTATTTGATGTTTATTAAATGTTTTTTTCTTAACCTTTCTCACATAATTTTAGCTGGAGATCGATCCTAATTTGGGATAAAATTTAAAGTGTTTTTTTTTCCTTGGCTTATTTTAATTGAATATTAAAGTCTTTTAAACTTATCTGTACAAGTTTATTTACTGTTTCACAACATGTCTGATATGGGAGCCTGCTCTCATGAATTCATGCTTATTATGTTTAAATGCAGCTCCTATGCAATTTTGTTCTTCATGTGTCAAGAAAACCTTGCAAAATAAAGGTAACATTTTTGATCCTTATGTCTCTCAGGATGATGCTGTTAAAATAATACCTCAGCTTTCTCCTGCTATGTCCCAAGCCTCAATTGCGTAACATGCATTGCCCTGCGGTTCCTCTATAACTGCCCAGGTATCTTCAGCGGTATCTGTGGCATTAACTTGCCATTCCCAGATTACAAGGGAAAACGCAAGAGGAAATCTAGAAATTCAGAAAGTAAGGGGCCTGTCCTCAGTTCTGCTTCCCAAGTTGCACTTTCTCATAAGTCTGATGAGGAAGATACATCGGAACTTTCTGAGGGTGAAATCTCAGATTCGGACAGTATAATTCCTTCTTCTGAGACTGAGGTGGTATCATTCAGAATTAAGCTTGAACACCTTTGTGTATTGTTAAAGGAGGTTTTAGCTACTTTATATGACTTCAATTCCCCTGTCATTGTCACTCCTAAGAAATCTAGAAAACGTATTAGTTTATTTGATGAACCTTCCACTTCAGAGGTTTTTCCTGTGCCGGACCGTGCTAGGGAGATTATCTCACAGGAATGGGAGAAACCAGGGGTGTCTTTTTTCCTGTCTCCCATTTTTAAGAAAATGTTTCCTGTTGAGGACTCCATTAAAGACCCTTGGTATACTGTACCCAAAGTTGAAGGGGCCATTTCCACCCTGGCTAAGAGAACCACTATTTCTGTTGAGGATAACTGCTCTTTTAAGAATCCGATGGACAAGAAGCTGGAGGCTTATTTGAAAAAGATTTATGTTCACCAAGGTCTCCAATGGCAACCTGCGGTGTGTATTGCCATTGTGACTAGTGCATCATTTTATTGATTCAACGCCTTGTCTGATTCTCTTTAAGTAGAGAATTCCTTGGATGAAATTCAAGATAGGATTGAAGCTCTTAAGTTGGCCAATTTCTTTATTGCAGATGCCATTTTACAGATTGTTAGACTAGGAGCTAAAACTTCTAGTTTTGCTGTCCTAGACCGCAGGGCGTTATGGTTGAAATCCTGGTCTGCGGATGTTTCCTCTAAAGTCAAGCTTCTGGCAATTCCTTACAAGGACAAAACCTTGTTTGGACTCGGTTTGGCAGAAATTATCTCTGATATTACGGGTCGAAAAGGGTCTTTTCTACCTCAGGATAACATCAATAGGCCTAAAGGACGTCAGAGTAATTTCCTTCCTTTTTTAACTTTAGAGGAAAGCCCTCCCCTTCTTCTTCAAAGCAGGAACAATCCAAGTCTTCTTTGAAACCCAATCAGTCTTGGAACAAGGGGAACAAATCAAAGAAACCCGTAGCTGATTCCAAATCGGCATAAAGGGTTTGCCCCCGATCTGGGATCGGATCAGGTGGGGGGCAGACTTTCTCAGTTCTCTCAACCCTGGATACGAGATGTCCCAGATCCCTGGACTGTGGTCATAGTATCCCAGGGTTACAAATTGTAATTCAAGATTTTTCCTGCCAGAGGCAGATTCCTTCTCTCAAGAGTATCTGCAGACCAGATAAAGAGAGAGGCGTTCTTGAAATGTATGCAACATCTTTCCTCCCTGGGAGTGATAGTTCCAGTTCCAGTGCAGGAACAGGGTCTCGGGTTCTACTCCAACCTATTTGTGGTTCCCAAAAAAGAGGGAACTTTCCATCCCATTCTAGAATTGAAGTTTCTCAAAGTTCCATCCTTCAAGATGGAGACTATAGGCTCCATTCTTCCTTTAGTACAAGAGGGTCAGTTCATGACAACCATAGACCTAAAGGATGCGTATCTTCATGTTCCTATTCACAGGGACCACTGCATGGTCGGAATGCCGACCATGCAGATCTATCTCAGAGAATAGAGTTAGATCAGTGGTCAAGGGATTCTCTCCCGTGGTGGATTTCTCAGGAACATCTGTCTCAGGGCACATGCTTTCGGAGACCTTCCTGGGTGATTGTGACCACGGACGCCAGCCTGCTGGGCTGGGGAGCAGTCTGGAACTTGTTAAAAGCTCAGGGCCTTTGGACTCAGGAGGAGTCTGCTCTTCCCATCAACATCTTGGAGTTGAGGGCAATTTACAATGCTCTATTGGCTTGGCCTCAGTTGTCTTCAGCCCAGTTTATCAGGTTCCAGTAAGACAACATAACCTCTGTGGCTTACATCAGTCACCAGGGAGGATCTCAGAGTTTCTTAGCCATTAAGGAGGTTACTCAGATTCTTCAGTGGGCATAGACCCACAATTGGTGTCTATCTGCGATCCACATTCCAGGATTAGACAACTGGGAAGCGGATTTTCTGAGCAGACTAACTTTTCATCCCGGGGAGTGGGAACTCCATCAGGAGGTGTTTTCCAGCTTAGTCCTCAAATAGGGGGTGCCAGAGTTAGATCTGATGGCGTCCTGTCAGAACGCCAAGCTTCCAAGGTACGTTCAAGGTCAATAGATCCGCAGGCCGTTCTGATAGATGCTCTGGCGGTTCATTGTATTTTCAGGTTGGCATACCTGTTTCCTCTGTTTGCTCTCCTTCCAGGAGTCATTGCTCATATCAAACAGGAGAGGTCGTCGGTGATTCTAATCGCCCCTGCGTGGCCTCGCAGGATCTAGTTTGCAGACCTAGTGGAGATGTCATCTCTCCCACCTTGGAGGCTACCTCTGAAGATGGACCTCCCGATTCAGGGTTCCTTTATCCAAAACTTGTCATTGAGACCATGATTCAGGCTCGCAAGCTTGTTACTAGAAAGTTTTACTATAAAATATGTCATAAATATCTTTATTGGTGTCAATCCAAGGGCTTAAATTAGAATTCCTAGAATTTTATCTTTTCTTCAGGAAAGCCTGGAGAAGGGATTGTCAGTCAGTACCCTGAAGGGTCAGATTTCTGCTTTATCAGTTTTACTACATAAACGTTTGGCGGATGTTCCAGGTGTGCAATCTTTTTGTCAGGCCTGTCTTTAAGCCTGTTGCTTCTCCTTGGAGCCTTAACCTTGTTCTTAAAGTTTTACAGCTGGCTCCATTTGAGCCGTTGCATTCCATAGACATTAAGTTGCTATCTTGGAAGGTTTTGTTTCTTGTTGCTATCTCTTCTGCTCGAAGAGTCTCGGAACTCTCAGCTCTGCAATGTGATTCCCCTTATCTTCTTTTTCATGCCGATAAGCGGGTTCTTCGTACTGAGTTAGGTTTCCTTCCTAAGGTCGTTTCTAATAGATATATCAATCAGGAAATTGTTGTTCCCACTCTGTGTCTTAATCCTTCTTCTTCCAAAGAACGTTTGTTACACAATTTGGATGTTGTACGTGCTCTTAAATTCTACTTACAGGTGATTAAGGATTTTCGCCAGTCCTCTGCCCTCTTTGTCTCTCTGGGAAACGTAAAGGTCAGAAAGCTGCTGCTACTACTCTTTCTTTTTGGTTACGAAGTATAATTAGTTTGGTTAATGAGACTGCTGGACAGCAGCCTCCTGAGAGAATTACGGCTCACTCCACAAGAGCTGTTTCCTCTTTTTGGGCTTTCAAAAATTAAGCTTCTGTGGAACAAATGTGCAAGGCTGCAACTTGGTCTTCTCTACAAACTTTTTTTTTTAAAAAATGTTACAAATTTGATACTTTTGCCTCGGCTGAGGCTTCTTTTGGGAGAAAGTTTCTTCAAGCGGTGGTGCCTTCTGTTTAGGACTGCCTATCTTGTCCCTCCCTATTTATCCGTGTCCTCTAGCTTGGGTATTGGTTCCCAACAGTAATTACTTAAGCCGTGGACTCACCATATCTTAGGAAAGAAAAACAAAATTTATGCTTACCTGATAAATTTATTTATTTCCGGATATGGTGTGCACAGCCCCACCCTTTATTTTAAGACAGTTTTTCTTTTGACTATAACCTCAGGCACCTCTACACTGTGTGTTACTCCTTTTTCTCCATTTCCCTTCAGTCGAATGACTGGGGGTTGTGGGTAAGAGAGTGATACTTGACAGTTTAGCTGTGGTTCTCTTTGCCTCCTCCTGCTGGCCAGGAGTAATATTTCCAACAGTAATTACTCAAGCCGATGACTCACCATATCCAGAAAGGACGAAATTAATCAGGTAAGCATACATTTTGTTTTTTCATGTGCTTTCTGCTGCTACTTGGTGCGCTTTTCTCCAAATTTTCTAATCTGACATTTCTTAAGTCATCCCTTGCTTGAGATATTCTAGGTGTGACATATTCCCCCATCTTTCTATTGTGTTCGAACTGACCCTCCCCACCTTTGCCTTGTTTAAAAGATTCTCAAAACGTGCAACCGTCCTCTCCCCCAACACATCTGCAACCATGTCATTCAGGTGCAATCCATCCTTACTGTACAATTTGTACCCAAGTGAAAAGTCAGCCCAGTGCTCTAAAAAGTCAAACCCCTCATTTTTACACCATGCTTTTAACCATGAATTAACTGACCTTAGCTCCTGCTTTACTGAGTTAGCACATGGCACTAGTAATATCTCAGAAAATATTACCTTTGTGGTCCTTGCTTTAAACTTGCTAGCTAATTCCCTGAAGTCATTTTTTAGGACACTGCATATGCCGCTAATTCCTTCATTAGTACCAATATGTACCATGACTTCAGGATCAGACCCACTTCCCTCTACCAATCTATGAATACGCTCCACAATATGCCAATACAAGTTTCTAAAGAGGCAATATGCTCACACTTGCCGAGCACATATAATCCCTGAAGTGGCTGCTCATCATCTTTGTTTATTAATTTTTCTATTTTACTAGTATCTATTTGAGATCTGGTTAGGAGATCTCTATTCTTTGGAAGTTTGTATGTATGCTCTTTGGCGCTTAATACTTTTTTGACAACCATATACCTTTTTACACTTAAAAAATATTCATATAAATATTAATATATTTATTTATTTTTTATCAGAAACCGTTTATATGGGTGTAACACTTTATTTTAATGTGTTTAAGTTGTGTTTGGTACATTTTTTTTTTTTAACCCTTTCTTTTTACGCAAAGTCTTCACACGCGCAATCCCGATGCGTGCTAATTTAAGTTTGCGCTTGAGAGATTGTGTTTACTTTCAATTCGTAATACATGTGCAAGTTAGCGATGTTGCGATATTGCTTATCACGACTCATGCTAACAATATTGCACCACTTGTTATCTAGCTTATAGTAAGCAAAGGGCTCTAGTTTTAAAAGTAAATTGTTCTTACAAATGAGAGGATTTGATTTTTATATTATTAAATGTAGAGGTATTTATGAGCCATCATTTTTTACAATGCTATAGGAAAATATAACTTTAATTGGGTAATTAGGATTTGTCCGAAGAAACAGAGTGACAATGTAATGCTAATAAAATGACCTTTTATTTTGAATATAGTTTGCTATCTTATATTATGTTACCTGTATATTCTATATAACGCTACTAACTGATTAAAAACCTGCAATAATGAGAATTTTTCATCAGTTAATATATATTTTTTTTATAGAACGTACATGCAACATACTCTTTATACAAAATTACAAATTGTCATTAATGCAGGTTTTTAAGTAGTGAATTGTTTCCTCCTTACAGATATGAGCTTGCTCACCAACTTCAGCAGCACCAGCCAGCAGCTTCAGAAGACACAGTTGATCAGATTCATGTATCTAATCAGATACACGTGGAGATTGTGGGAGAAGAGCTGCATCAGACAAACAATGTGGCCACACAAGAAGAAGCTATATTGCAGCTAAGCCCACAGCCTGTTATAGATAATGTTTCAACTGCTTTAGCACAGTCTTTGGCTGATCAGCCCATAGAAACAGATGAAGGTAGGCATGAAATGTATGTGAAAAGCACCATTTTAGTGCCTTTATCCTTGACAAAACCATTAGTTTGTCTGTATGGGGACTTTTTTAGGTGTTTTTTTTTCCCCACAGTGTTAGATGAAGTTAGTTTTAATGTGTGTTTTATTTTACTTTCATTGATTAAAATGAATACAATGTGTGTGCTCAAATCAACAAAGTTAAGGTAAATATTAAACATTGAAATTCCATAAATCTATTTGTTCTAATGTAAAGTTCAAACAGTCTTTCTGAATTCCTATCTAACAAATGAGTGAAGGAACAGTAGTGATGTTAGCGGTGGAGGGGTTAGAAAACTAAATGGGAAGGAGTAAAAAGGAGAATAAACTCCCATCTATTGGTTGGGAAAGACACCTATTTCTTTCGTATTATGATGATATATTTCACAGGGCTCTATAACATGTTGGATATAATTCCCACCACCCTTTATGAATATTAGTAGAGAAGGATAAATCTAAATAAGGTTCAAAATACAATACTTTAAAGGTGAAATTAGATCTAAAACCAATTAAACCTATGTCATCCTTGGGTGAATAAATAGAGGCATACACAGTGTTCTCTACAGCTGGGGGTCATTATGAAGTAGTTAGGTGGGGGGGGGGCAGTGTAATAGTTTTCAATATTATATTATTTTCTGTTAATTATAAATGCTACTTAAGCTATCCAAAGCACAAATTAATTACATAATTTAGCATAAATTTAATTTGTCCAACAAACATTGAAAAAATATTTAATATTAGATCATTTTAGCTTGATATTGGTTTCAATTTTAGCCGTGTGGTGTGTCCTGTGGAGAACACTGCAAAAAAAATAATAATATTGATTTGTGCCCCAGAGACCCAAGGAGGTAAAGCCCCAATATAGTTGGGTCTGCATATTGCAATGTGTCCTAGTTATTCTGCAGTATTTTTTAGAACCCATGCTGTTATGTAGCATTCAGCCTCCATATGGGGTAAGAAAGCCCCTGATGATGTTTATTTCATGTAGGTTCAGTGTCTGTATATTGATCTGGTAATCTCTAGAGGTTGAAGATCTACACAATCACCTTTATGGTTTTATGTCCCTTTAAGTTTGAACACCTTTGTGTATTGCTAAAGGAGGTTTTAGCTACTTTAGATGACTCTGATACCCCTGTCGTTGTCTAGTAAACGTAATAGTTTCTTTGATGAACCTAGCCGGACTGTGCTAGAGAGATTATCTCACAGGAATAGGAGAAACCAGGGGTGTCTTTTTCCCCATCTCCCATTTTTAAAAAAATGTTTCCTGTCGAAGACTCCATTAAAGACCCTTGGTATACTGTACCCAAAGTTGAAGGTGCCATTTCCACTCTGGCTAAGAGAACCACTTTTCCTATTGAGGTTAGCTGCTCTTTTAAGGATCCGATGGACAAGAAGCTGGAGGCTTATTTGAAAAAGATTTATGTTCATCAAGGTCTCCAATGGCAACTTTTGGTGTGTATTGCCACCGTGACTAGTGCAGCATCTTATTGGTTCGACGCCTTGTCTGATTCTCTTCAAGTAGACACTTCCTTGAATGGAATTCAAGATAGGATTAAAGCTCTTAAATTTGCCAATTCCTTTATTGCAGATGCCATTTTACAGGTTGTTAGACTAGGAGCTAAAACTTCTAGTTTCGCTGTCCTAGCCCGCAGGGAGTTATGGTTGAAATCCTGGTCTGCGGACGTTTCCTCTAAAGTCAAGCTTCTGGCGATTCCTTACAAGGGCAAAACTTTGTTTGGACCCGGTTTGGCAGAAATTATCTCTGATATTATGGTGGAAAAGGGTCTTTTCTACATCAAGATAAGAAGAATAGGCCTAAAGGACGTCAGAGTAATTTTCATTCTTTTTGTAACTTCAGAGGAAAGCCTCCCCCTTCTTCTTCCAAGCAAGAACAATCCAAGTCTTCTTGGAAACCCAATGAGTCTTGGAACAAGGGGAAACAATCAAAAAAACCTGCAGCTGATTCCATTCTAGACTTGAAGTGTCTAAACTAATGTCCTTCCTACAAGATGGAGACTATAGGCTCCATTCTTCCTTTAGTACAAAAGGGTCAGTTCATGACAACTATAGACCTAAAGGATGCGTATCTTCATGTTCCTATTCACAGGGACCATCACAGATTCCGGAGATTCGCCTTTCTGGACAAACATTTCCAGTTTGTGGCCCTTCCATTTGGTCTAGCCACGGCTCCCAGAATTTTTTCAAAGGTTCTGGGGGCTCTTTTGGCAGTGATCCGTTCTCATGGAATTGCTGTGGCACCCTACCTGGACGACATATTGGTTCAGGCGCCATCTTTTCAACAAGCAAAATCTCACACAGAGATATGGTTGTCTTTTCTTCGTTCCCATGGATGGAATGTGAATCTGGAAAAAAAAGCTCCCTTTCCCCTGCTACAAGAGTAGTGTTCTTATGGACCATAATAGATTCACTAAAAATTCACTATTGATGAAGATTTTTCTGACAGAGGTCAGGAAAAACAAAATCATTTCCTCTTGCCTTTTTCTTCAGGCTACTGCTTATCCTTCAGTGGCTCAATGTATGGAGGCAATCGGTCTGATGGTGGGTTCCATGGACATCATTCCTTTTGCTCGATTCCATTTGAGAGCTCGTTGTGCATGCTCAGACAATGGAATGGCGACCATGCAGATCGATCTCAGAGAAAAGAGTTAGATCAGTCGTCAAGGGACTCTCTCCTGTGGTTGATTTCTCAGGAACATCTGTCACAGGGCACATGCTCTTGAAGACCTTCCTCGGTGATTGTGACCACGGACGCCAGCCTGCTGGACTGGGGAGCAGTCTGGAACTCGTTAAAAGCACAGGGCCTTTGGACTCGAGAGGAGTCTGCTCTTCCCATCAACATTTTGGAGTTGAGGGTGATTTACAATGCTCTATTGGCTTGGCCTCAGTTGTCCTCAGCCCAGTTTATCAGGTTCCAGTTAGACAACATAACCTCTGTGGCTTACATCAATCACCAGGGAGGAACTCTGAGTTCCTTAGCCATGAAGGAGGTTACTCAGATTCTTCAGTGGGCAGAGACCCACAATTGCTGTCTGCCATCCATAATCCAGGAGTAGACAACTGTGAAGTGGATTTTCTAAGCAGACAGACTTTTCATCCCGGGGAGTGGGAACTCCTTCTGGAGGTTTTTTCCAGCTTAGTTCTCAAATGGGGGGGTGCCGGAGTTAGATCTGATGGCGTCCCATCAGAATGCCAAGCTTCCAAGGTACGGTTCAAGTTCAAGAGCTCTGCAGGCCATTCTGATAGATGCTCTAGCGGTTCCTTGGGTTTTCAGGTTGGCATACCTGTTTCTTCCGTTTGCTCTTCTTCCACAAGTCATTGCTCGTATCAAACAGGAGAGGTCGTCGGTGATTCTAATAGCCCCTGCGTGGCCTCGCAGGATCTGGTTTGCTGACCTAGTGGAGATGTCATCTCTCCCACCTTGGAGACTACCTCTGAGGAAGGACCTCCTGATTCAGGGTCCCTTCCTTTATCCAAATCTCGTTTCTCTGAAGCTGACTGCTTGGAGATTGAACGCTAAATTCTATCTAAGAGTGTTTTTTTGAGTTGGTCATTGAGACCATGATTCAGGCTCGTAAGACTGTTACTAGGCTGATTTACCATAAGATATGGTGTAAATATCTTTATTGGTGTGAATCCAAGGGCTACTCTTGGACTCTTGGAGTAAAATTAGAATTCCTAGAATTGTAGCTTTTCTTTAGGAAAGCCTGGAGAAGGGATTGTCAGTGAGTACCCTGAAGGGTCTGATTTCTGCTTTATCAGTTTTACTAGATAAATGTTTGGCGGATGTGCCAGATGTGCAATCTTTTTGTCAGGCCTTGTTTAAATTCAAGCCTGTCTTTAAGTCTGTTGCTACTCCTTGGAGCCTTAACCTAGCCTTAATCTGTTTGAGCCATTGCATTCCATAGACATTAAGTTGTTATATTGGAAGGTTTTGTTTCTTGTTGCTATCTCTTCTGCTTGAAGAGTCTCGGAACTCTCAGCTCTGCAGTGTGATTCCCCTTATCTTATTTTTCATGCAAATAAGGCTGTTCTTCGTACTAAGTTAGGTTTCCTTCCTAAGGTTGTTTCTAATAGAAATATAAAAATGAAATTGTTCTTCCCTCTCTGTGTCCTAATCCTTCTTCTTCCAAAGAACGTTTGTTACACAATTTGGATGTTGTACATGCTCTTAAATTCTGCTTACAGACAACTAAGGATTTTTGGCAGTCCTCTGCCCTCTTTGTCTGTTTCTCTGGGAAACGTAAAGGTCAGAAAGCTACTGCTACTACTCTTTCTTTTTGGTTACGTAGTATAATTTTTTTGGCTTATAAAATTGCTTGACAGCAGCCTCCTGAGAGAATTATGGCTGATTCCACAAGAGCTGTTTCCTCTTCTTGGGCTTTCAATAATAAAGCTTCTGTGGAACAAATTTGCAAGGCTGCAACTTGGTCTTCTCTACATACTTTTTCACAAATTTGATATTTTTGCCTCGGCTGAGGCTTCTTTTTGGAGAAAAGTTCTTCAAGCAGTGGTGCCTTCTGTTTAGGACTGCCTGTCTTGTCCCTCACTATTTATCTGTGTCTTCTAGCTTGGGTATTGGTTCCCAACAGTAATTACTTAAGCCGTAGACTCACCATATGTTAGGAAAGAAAAACAAAATTTATGCTCACCTGATAAATGTATTTCTTTCCGGATATGGTGAGTCCAAGGCCCCACCCTTTATTTTAAGACAGTTGTTCTTTTGACTGTCACCTCAGGCACCTCTACATCTTGTATTTTTCTCCATTTCCCTTTGGTCGAAAGACTGGGGGTTGTGGGTAAAGGAGTGATACTTAGCAGTTTAACTGTGGTGTTCTTTGCCTCCTCCTGCTGGCCAGGAGTGATATTTCCAACAGTAATTACTCAAGCCGTGGACTTACCATATCCGGAAATAAATTTATCAGGTAAGCATACATTTTGTTTATTTCTACTATTACTGGAGGTAAGGGAGTTTTTCTTTCCCAAGACAAAAGTCTTAACGGATATTTAAAGCTCCCATTAGTTTTCGTCAGAACCGAAATCAGAAAACTGACTCCTTCCCTAAAGCCTCTGGTTCAGTTTGGGGACCATCTTCAAATTAGAATAAATAAAAGCAGAATAAGAAACCTAATCCAGCCTCTAAGACATCATGAAGGTACGGCCCCCAACCCAGTGTGAATGCTAGGGGGCAGATTATTTTTCTTTTTAATAAAATCTTGGATATAATCTGTCCAAAGCCCCTGGAAACATTATTTCTCAGGGATATCCAATTGGATTCAGAATACGACCGTCTAAGGGGAGTTTTTTTCTCACCCATATTCCAAAACATTCTATGTCCACAATAGATTTACAGGATGCTTACCTTCACTTCGCAAAACACCCAGAACTTTACCAGTTCCTAAGGTTCTCTTTTCTGGAAAAACGTTATCAGTTTGTTGCTCTTTCGTTTGGTCTAGCTACAGGTCCAATAATATTTAGCAAGTTTCTCAGTCCCCTTATATCTGTTATCAGGATGCAGAGTATTGCAGTTTTTCCTTACCTGGACAATATCTTGGTACTAGCTAAATCTTTACATTTAGCAGAATCTCACAAAAACAACTATTGTTATTTCTTCAAAGACATGGTTGGAGGATCAATTTACCAAAGAGTTCCTTGATTCCTCAGACAAAGGTTACCTTTTTAGGTTTCCAGATAGATTTAGCGTCCATGATTGCAGCTTTGGACGCAATTCCATTTGCTCAATTTCATATGAGACCTCTTCAGCTTTGTATGCTGCGCCAATGGTGAAAGGATTATACTCGGATATCTCAACAGATATTCTAACATACAAACACGCACCTATCTTTGATTTGTTGGCTAAATAACCAATCTATTGTTCAGGGGGCTTCTTTTGCTCATCCTACCTGGTCGGTGATCACCACAGATTCAAGTCTTTCAGGTTCGGGAGCTGTCTGGGTGTCTCTGACAGCACAAGGGGTTTGGAATCATCAGGAGGCAAGGTTACCCATCAATATTTTAGAACTCTGTGATCTCTTCAGGGCCCTTCAGGCTTGCCTCTATTGAAAAGGGAGTCTTATCTCTGTTTTCAGACAGACAATATTACAGCAGTAGCTTATTTCAATTGTCAAGGGGGAACTCGAAGTTCCCTAGCCATGATAGAGGTATCTCAAATCCTTTCTTGGGCAGAAACCAATTCCTGCCTCATCTCTTAGATTCACATCCCAGGTATAGACAGTTAGGAGGCAGATTACCTCAATCATCAGTCCCTACATCAAGGAGAGTAGTCTCTCCACCAAGATGTGTTCTTCCTTATTGTACAAAAATGGGGCCTACCAGAAATAGATTGAACGACCTCTCGTTTGAATAACAAACCTTGCGAGGTCCAGGCATCCTTAGGCAGAGGTGTTGGATGCTCTAGCAGTTCCCTGGTCCTTCCTGCCTGCTTACTTATCCCCCCCTCTGGTCCTGCTTCCCAGAGTGATTTAAAAAATCAAAATGAAACCGTCATTTGTAATCCTGGTAGCTCCAGCATGGCCTCACAGGATTTGGTATGCGGAGCTGGTCCAAATGTTCAGTTGCCCGCCATGGCCTCTTCCTCTAAGGCCAGACCTTCTGTCTCAAGGACCCTTTTTCCATCCAGATCTAAAGTCTCTGAACTTAATGGCATGGAAATTGAACGCTTAGTTCTCAGTCATAGAGGATTCTCTGACTCTGTGATTAACACTATGATTCAGGAACGCAACCCTGTTTCTAGGAGGATCTATCACATAGTTAGGAAAACTTACATTTTGTGGTGTACTTCCCATAATTTTTCCTGGCATTCTTTTAGAATTCCTAGGATTCTTCAATTTCTTCAGAATGGTTCAGATAAAAGTGTATCTGCCAGTTCTTTGAGAGGCCAAATTTCTGCCCTTTCTGTATTGTTTCATATGAATATTGCTAATTTTCCTGATGTTCATAGTCTTGTTCAGGGTTTGATCCAGATTAAACCTGTTATTAGGCCTATTTCTACTCCTTGGAGTCTTAACCTAGTATTAAAAGTGTTACAGGCTAGTCCTTTTGGTCCTATGCATAAATTAGACATTAAACTAATTTCTTGGAAAGTGCTGTTTCTGTTTGCTATCTCTCCTGCAAGAAGAGTTTTTGAACTGTCTGCTCTCTCTTGTGAGTCTCCTTATCTGATAAAGCTGTTTTGCGGATTACTTTTCAATTTTTATCTAAAGTTAACTCTCACAACATAAATAGGGAAATAATAGTTCCCTTCCTGTGTCCTAATAAAAAAAAATTCTACTGAAAAATCCTTACAATCTTTGGATGTTATTAGAGCATTAAAATATTATGTTGATGCTACTAAGGATTTCAGACAGACTTCTAGTATGTTTGTTTGTTTGTTTTTTTCTAGTCCCAAGGAAGGCCAGAAGGCCTCTATTTATTTTGCCTCTTTGATGAAACTTTTGATTTTCAAAGCTTATTTGGAGACGGGTCAACCTCCGCCAAAGAGAATTACTGCTCATTCTACTAGATCTGTTGCCACATCTTGGGCTTTCAAGAATAAGGCTTCAATTGATCAAATTTGCAGAGGCCACTTGGTCCTCTCTGCATACCTTTACTAAATTTTACCATTTTTATGTTTTTGCCTTATTAGAAGCAGCTTTTGGTAGAAAGGTCCTTCAGGCAGTTGTTTCAGTTTGGTAATTGTACCTATATTTTGAGTTTTGTCATAAAAAAAATATATTATTTTGGATTTAATTTTGTCAGCAAAAAAAACTGTTTTTATTGTATCCCTCCCTTTCTTGTTATTTATGGACTGTCACATCTTGGGTATTCTATTCCATACGTAATAGCTTGTGGAATCTTGCCACCTATATCAAAGAAAACCATAATTTATTTAAGAACTTACCTGATAAATTAATTTATTTCATGGTGGCGAGAGTCCATGAGTAGTGATGTTGCGAACCTAAAAATTTAGGTTCGCGAACGGCGGACTCGAACTTCCGCAAATGTTTGCGAACCGGGCGAACCGCCATTTACTTCAATAGGCAGGCGAACTTTAAAACCCACAAGGACTCTTTCTGGCCACAATAGTGATGGAAAAGTTGTTTCAAGGGGACTAACACCTGGACTGTGGCATGCCGGAGGGGGATCCATGGCAAAACTCCCACGGAAAATTACATAGTTGATGCAGAGTCTGGTTTTAACCCATAAAGGGCCTAAATCACCTAACATTCCTAAATTGTTTGGAATAATGTGCTTTAAAACATCAGGTATGATGTTGTATCGATCAGGTAGTGTAAGGGTTATGCCCGCTTCACAGTGACAGACCAAACTCCCCGTGTAATGCACCGCAAACAACCGCAAACAGTCCATTTGCACAACCACGAGATAGATAGATTTGATAGATAGATAGATACATTGAAGGCAACTTCAATTAGATTACACTACCAGACTGATGTTTCACAGTCAAAAAATATTTTTTTTAAATATTTACACTACTGTTATAACAAATATGATTGGTGGCACTAGTTGGCAAGTGGGCCTGGCACACACGCTGGGAGGAAGGCAACTGCAATTAGATTACTCTAGATGACTGATGTTTCTCAGTCAAAAAGTTTTTATTTTAAATATTTACTATACTGTTATAACAAATATGATTGGTGGCACTAGTTGGCAAGTGGGCCTGGCACACACGCTGGCAGGCAGGCAGGCAACTGCAATTAGATTACACTAGATGACTGATGTTTCTCAGTCAAAAAAGTTTTTATTTTAAATATTTACAATACTGTTATAACAAATATGATTGGTGGCACTAGTTGGAAAGTGGGCCTGGCACACACGCTGGCAGAAAGGAAACTGCAATTAAATTACAATAGCAGACTGATGTAAAAGTTTTTTTTAAAAAAAGTTACACTAATGTTATAACAGATAGGAGTGATGGCACTCAGGATAGAAGTAGGCACAGTATGTGCTGGCAGCCTGACACACAGGCTGGCACTAGTGGCAGGCTGGCCTGGCAACTAAAATTAAATAACACTAGAAGATTGATGTAAAAGTTTTTTTTTACAAAATTTAAACTAATGTTACACCAGATAGGAGTGGTGGACTGGCACTGAGGATGGAAGTAGGCACAGTATATGCTGGCAGCCTGACACACAGGCTGGCACTAATGGCAGCCAGGCTGGCCTGGCAACTAAAATTAAATAACACTAGAAGAGGACTGATGTAAAAAAAATATTTTACAAAAATTTACACTAATGTTACACCAGATAAAAGTGGTGGAAAAAAGAGCTATTAATCACACTATATGATGTGGGCCTGACACACAGGCCTGATGGAAAATGAAATTAGATTACACTAGCAAAATGATTTAAAAGTTGTTGTTTTTTAAATTTACAATAATGTTAAGCAGATATGAGTGGTGGCTGGCACAGCAATTAACCACAGTATATGTATGCTGTGTAAGCCTGACACACAGGCCTGATAGAAAATGAAATTAGATTACACTAGCAAAATGATTTAAAAGTTTTGTTGTTTAAATTTACACTAATGTTAAGCGGATATGAGTGGTGGCTGGCACAGAGCAATTAACCACAGTATATGCTGTGTGAGCCTGAGACACAGGCCTGATAGAAAATGAAATTAGATTACACTAGCAAAATGATTTAAAAGTTTTGTTGGTTAAATTTACACTAATTTTAAGCAGATATCAGTGGTGGCACTAATCACAGTATATGCTGTGAGCCTCACACACAGGCTGAAAGCCAGGCAAATGCAAATAAAATTACAAATAATAATAAAATAAAAAAAACGACTGAAGTTATAGCCCTAAAAAGGGCTTTTTGGGGTGCTGCCCTTACAGCAGAGATCAGATGAGTCCTTCAGGACTGTAGTGGACACTAAATACACTAGCCTAGCTATCTATTTCCCTATAATGTCAGCAGCAGCAACACTAAAGCTCCTCTCACTAAGAAAACAAGATCGTAATGAATCTAAAATGGCTCCTGCCAAGATGCTGGGAGGGTCTGTGAGGGAGTGTCTGCTGCTGATTGGCTCAAATGTGTCAGAAGGCTGTGAGATACAGGGTCAAAGTTTCCTCAATGATGACACATAGGGGGCGGATCGAACATCGCATATGTTCGCCCGCAGCGGCGAACACGAACAAGCTATGTTCGCCGGGAACTGTTCTCCGGCGAACAGTTTGCGACATCACTATCCACGAGGCCCCACCCATTTGGGGTTACATTTTTTGTTTAAAGCACATCTTTTTATCCTGCTCCTCATTATTGGCTTTTACTAATTATAAACATCTCACCACTTGGCTATTCGTAAATCTGAGGTGTGTGTGTGTGGTATTAATGCATATCCCATATGTAACAGCTCGTGGACTCTAACCACTATGGAAGAAATTAATTTATCAGGTTTTTGTATATGTTTTTGTATATTCTGTGCAACCTTTCAGTATTTAGTACTCTGAATTCCAATGAGACATTTAAATCAGTAGTATATTAGGTACATAAAGTATCTCATATCATTTTCCAGACAGGTTTGTGACTTCCCAGCATGTTCTGCAGGAGAATATCAGCCACTATGATCCCCAAGGATTGCCTCAGCAATCATATGATCAACAGGGTCTAACACAGGGTAAGTATGTTATTAAAAAAAAAAAATCAATTGTTTAAAGTTCTATATATTATTTTTTTTAGTTGTAGATACTTAGTCAAAATTAACTAATCTGGTACTACTATAGAAAATAGCAAACCATTATTTAGTCAGGTGTTAAATATATCATTTAAATCTGTATGATTATTTATTTCTGTAGCACATCAGATACTTCAAAGTGTTTTAAAATTGTTATACTTGCACATTGTATAGAGCAGAGTTTATTAGTACCAATAATCAAGGATCCATAAAAATTCAGATTTAATTGATGTTCCATTATGAGCATAGGTGAGAAAATGGATAAGCTTTTGAACAGTCCATGAAGGGTAATCCTTTAAAGTTGACTTGTTAGGATTCCTTGCAAGTGGAGTTCAGAAAATTTGATAGTAAAACATTGAAAGGGAATGTTGGAAACCTGAGACAAAGGGTGAAAGACCAAGTGGTTATTTGCAGAGAAGTTGCAATTTGCTTAATGATGTTTAACTGTTTGATAATGTTTAATTTTACTGTAAATTCCATAGCTAAAGCCCAATGAATATATTTGACTTACAGTACATAGTTCAGCAGGGCTTTTGATGTAAGATAAGTATCACGTTTATAGAGTTAACAGCAAAGTATTAAATATGGAGGCAGTGTTGAAAAGAGTTTTTTAAAAGCAATTGCTAGCGCATTATATCTAGAAAGAAAGATAATAGAGATGATTAATTTTGTCAAGGAGAGACCTAATTGAATATCTTAAATGTAGAGATGGAGAAATTAAACTAAAAAATAAACTACACTGCTTAAAATTGCATATATATATATATATATATATATATATATATATATATATATATATATATATATATATATATATATACTGTATATATGTGTGTGCGTGTGTATATATATATATATATATATATATATATGTAGGTAGATAGGTAGATAGATATACACTCACCAGCCACTTTATTAGGTACACCTGTTCAATTGCTTGGTTACACAAATTGCTAATCAGCCAATCACATGGCAGCAACTAAATGCATTTAGGCATCTAGAAGTGGTGAAGATGACTTGCTGAAGTTTAAACCGAGCATCAGAATTGGGAAGAAAGGGGATTTAATTGACTTTGAACGTGGCATGGTTGTTGGTGCCAGACGGGCTGGTCTGAGTATTTAAAAACCTGCTGATCTACTAGGATTTTCATGCACAACCATCTCTAGGGTTTACAGAGAATGGTCCGAATAAGAGAAAATATCCAGTGAGCCCCAGTTGTGTGGACAAAAATGCCTTGTTGAGGTCAGAGGAGAATGGTCAGACTGGTTCAAGATGATAGAAAGGCAACAGTAGCTCAAATAACCACTCGTTACAACCAAGGTATGCAAAATACCATCTCTGAACGCACGACACGTCGAACCTTGAAGCAGATGGGCTACAGCAGCAGAAGACCACACTGGGTGCCACTCCTGTCAGCTAAGAACAGGAAACTGAGGCTAAAATTCGCACAGACTCACCAAACTTGGACAATAGTAGATTGGAAAAACGTTGCTTGGTCTGATGAGTCTCAATTTCAGATGCGACATTCAGATGGTAGAGTCAGAATTTGGCGTAAACAACATGAAAGCATGGATCCATCCTGCCTTGTATCAACTGTTCAGGCTGGTGATGGTGGTGTAATGGCAGGGGGGATATTTCCTTGGAACACTTTGGACCCCTTAGTTCTAATTGAGCATTGTTTAAACGCCACGGCCTACCTGAGTATTGTTGCTGACCATGTCTATCCCTTTATGACTACAGTGTACCCATCTTCTGATGGCTACTTCCAGCAGGATAATGCACCATGTCACAAGGCTCAAATCATCTCAAACTTGTTTCTTGAACTTGAAAATGAGTTTACTGTACTCCAATGGCCTCTACAGTCCCCAGATCTGAATCCAATAGAGCACCTTTGGGATGTGGTTAAACAGGAGATTTGCATCATGGATTTGCAGCCGACAAATCTGCAGCAACTGTGTGATGCTATCATGTCAATATGGACCAAAATGTCTGAGGAATGTTTCAGATACCTTGTTGAATCTATGCCATAAAGAATTAAGGCAGTTCTGAAGGCAAAAGGGCGTCCAACCTGGTACTAGCAAGATGTACCTAATAAAGTAGCCAGTGAGTGTATATTGTATAAGCCTAATAATATAGCTCTGGAAAGGGAGTTCTAAGAATTCTAGTGCTCCAGACATTATAATAGAAGTACATTGGAAACTTTTTTTAAAATTGTATTCTCTATCTGAATCATGAAAGAAATGTTTTGAGTTTCATGTTCCTTTAAGTTGTCTGTTGGACTGAGGCTAGTGAGGCCTCTCTAGGGATAGCATCCTTTTTGAGTGGACAGACGGAGAGTGTGTCAGGAATGTGGGGGGGTTTTCTGCATTTCCTGAGCTTTGTATTTCTTCTTTGCCCTGTGGTGGCTTGCTTCTAGTTATTTTCTTGACATTCTCAATGGTCTTTCAAGTAGAATAAAGGACAAGAAATTAAATGTATGCTGCTATGACCTGTTTTTTATTACTTCAGAGTGTATATAATGCAGTACCTGTTTTTTAAAGAGATATGAAACCTTAAATTTTTATTTTGTGATTCAGACGAAGCATACCATTTAAAAAAAGTTTCCTGTTTACTTGCATTTTGAAGTGATACCAGGAAATTGTGTTGCAATCTAGTCCTCTTTCAAATGTTTAACTTTCTTGCAAAGCTGTCGTCATATAGTGTTTCAGAAATGGGCAGGCTCCTAGGCATATGTCCCTGCTTTTCAACAAAAGATACCAAAAGAACTAAGAAAATGATAATAGAAGTAAATTAGAAAGTTGTTTATAAAGATATAGCAGAGTCTTTCTTTAAATCATATAAAAAAATTATAGTACCTCAGGAATTAATAAAGACAATAAGATTAAGTTCTTGAATAGTATGTCTTTTCCTACATTGGAAAAGGATAAATTGGAACAACTCAATGCTCCAATCTCAGCGGAAGAAGTATTAGCTAAAATAAAAGAATCCTCATATAATAAGAAACCTGGACTGGACCAACTACCGACAGAATTCTATAAGATCCTTAGTAAAGAGAGAGCCCTTATATTGTGTAAACTGTATAACTGTGTCATGTTCTGGTGTACATGCGCTCAGGACACAGACCCTCGGGGCAGTGGTAGGCATTTGGAGACACCGACCCCCTGACCCGGGGAAGAGTATCCTGGACGTGGAAAGATGATATTCTGTGATTCATAGTTGCTAGAAGTTATTGTAGAATTCATGGAGTGTGCAACATATGTATACAATTTATTCTGGCTTCACTGTGACTTATAGTTAGTTAATAGGAGTAGCTGCAGGATTCAATGAGAGAAAAATATAGCAATGCGGAATGTTCAGTTTTCAGAGTAAACTGATAGAAGATTGACTCATAGATGCAAACTAAGGTTTGTTGCAGGTTCACAGTACATAATATTATATAGAGCTGTATGTCAGTAATAAGCAGAGCAGCACAGGTGATAGACAAGTTGCAAGTTTAAGGCATTAATTACGGTTTGTGCATATAATGGAGAATCACATGAAAGCTTTTAACTGAACAAATAGATGCAGAGTTCTGAATATATTAACATATATGGAGGAGGATATTTCAGCTATGACAACTTGTAGCAGAGAATAGTTATACATTTCTGAGTAAGATGCTGTTGAAGTAATTAGAGAGTGGTGATAACCAAATGCATACTTGTAATTTATAATAAAGTTCAGAGTTTGTTAAGTAGCAGTGTCCAGGAAACAAAATGGAATTATTTGGATACTTGCGATTAGATGATTTTAAGCATAGGTAAAAGGAAAGGCTGTAGCTTGAATAAGTTGGTAAAATCCATGCAGGAACAGTCACAGACCTCTGTTGTTCAGGAACACAACTCCAAAGTTAATGCAATGCACATTAGGCCTGAGAAGACTTAAAAAGAGGCTGACGGAATCAGGTGCATGTATGATTAAATAGGCAAGTAAGTTAAATGCAAATACTGCCCAAACCAGCATGATTGTCAGAAGCAGGGAAGGCAGTCTTAAAGGGACAGTGATATCAGGCTGGGATATGTTACAAACTGCTATTATATAGATAAGGATTTAATGTCTAGGAGCTGTCACTACTTTACTTTAATTTTAAAGAAAAATAAAGATCCTGAACAAATTGATTCTTACAGGCCTATATCTTTACTAAATGTAGACTATAAAAACTTAGTGTCAATTATAGCTTAAAGATTAAAGAACGTCTTGGGGGGAGATTGATCCAACCCACCCAAGTAGGTTTTATGAACGGAAGATCCTCCGTGACAAATATCAGGAAAGCAGGTCCAGTAATAGAATGTCAGGTCTATTTATAATCACCAAATCTCATTTTGTTAGTGAATTTGGAAGAGGCACAAGACAGGGATGCCCTCTGTAACCATTATTGTTTAACTTAGCTATTGAGCCTCTTGCTATTATACTACAGGATACAAGTAGTAATGTGTAAAGACATAGAGACTAAAATCTTACTTACGTAGACAGTATCTTCATCTTTCTGAGGAACACAAAACAAAATCTACCAATTCTTCTAGAATGTATTAATGAGTATAGTTCTTTCTCAGGGTATAAAGTAAATACCACCGTCATATACATATACTATATATGTATATATGTAATTAAAGGTGGATTACCAGCGCTAAAAACTTCAATACTTGTTGGCCAATATGCAAAAAAGCTTATTGGTATAATATTACTTTATATCCGCCCTAGGTATTTATACGGGTGAGAGGGGTGAATATCGCAATAAAGAGATGGTATTGGTGTGTTTCTAATAGTGCTGCATGTGATTGATGCAGTGAACCCTTAGCACTGTTAAAGAATATGATAGAAAAGAGAAAATCAATACATATGTCAGCGCACAGATACCATCTCTTTATTGCGATATTCACCCCTCTCACCTGTATAAATAATAATTGTAAATGGTAAATGGTTTTCTTCTTACCAGAGATTACCCCAATCATATAAGGTAATATTTTTACTCGAAAGCCAGTGGGGACACTCCTCTGTGTTCTCCCTGTATTGGTCCTTAGGTCTGTGATTCCGGGGATTTTTATCCTAGGTCACTTCCAAAGTCAGATAGATGTTGTAGGACACTCCAAACTTGTTGGTAGAAACTTCCTGATAGAAACTTCCAGCTTTTTTTCTCTGTAGCGTTATATCTTTGTATCCCCCACAAGCTGTACTATTTGACTACATAACACTTCTGAAGTAATGGTATATACGCCTACGATAACAAGATCTACTGCCTCAAAACCATACTCCTGGGGGATATAAATATATATAACGTGTGTGTATGTATATATATATATATATATATATATATATATATATATATATATATATATATATATATATATATATATATATATATATAGTAAATTTCAACATAGGACTGCACTCACTGGGTTTTTCAAAAAAAGATACTTATTTAATAAGGTAACGTTTCGGAGTTCACAGACCCCTTCCTCAGACCAGAACAAACATGCAACTGAACACAGTGACTTATAAATACATTAAGCCCCACTCACCACCAAATCAAATGTAAATTGCGCCAAAACTGGGGTTGTCATGGTGATAACCCCTGCACCCCTCAGTGTGACCATACTACTAATCCAAGAGGTCATACAAGAATCAAAACTATACAGATGGTTAAATAAATACATAAGTCAATAAATATATCAATCAATAAATATAGACATATACGTGTCCCTGTTCATATCTCAGCGTAATCATCAAATCAGAGGCATATAAGTAATGTACAAGAGAATAACCCATGCCACAATTGATAACAGACCATAAGGGTCATAAGGGTTATAAAAGTGTATCAAATCCTAGAAACACACTGTTTAATTGTGTCCCAACGCACTATAATATGTATCCATTCTTAAGTATATGATAAACGGACACTTCAAAGCATAATATAGGTGGTGTTTACAAAAGCTACTAAAGCCAGATCGTAATGAGAAAAATATATATGCTCAATAATTTCATACCGGTATTACCCATCCTACCTTAGCGTGTTCATGGTGCTGTTAATTTTACTGGCCATATCAGGCTCCAAATACTGGGCAGAGTGGATCGTATCAAAATAACAAATATTGCCGTTGGAATATACCAGGTGCCAAAAAAAACCCAGCTCCGGCGCCCATAGTGCTCCTTAGCCTAGCGCATGGCTAATTAGCATATACTGATGACGTGTGCGTGTGTTCACGCATAGTCATGGAAACACTTGTGAGATTCAATACATTTAGTGAGCGATCCTGACGGCCTGTTATACTAGCGCTAACTAAGAACAGGGATTAATTGAGAGATCACACTAAATATAATGATGTTATATGGGCATATATTGAACCTAGGTAGGCTATGATTGAAACAGCTAATAAGTAAATACACCTCTAGACCCCCTCGGTGGGTCATAAATCACCATACGTGTTTATTCAATGGCATAATTATTTTTAGCATCTAGGGATAATGTATAGCATCCCTCTTCCTCTCCAGCGATGTCTGTAGGACAGTGGTTATAACATTGCTTTTAACGTTGCATGGCACATTGCTTTTTTGCACACACCCTGCTTTGTTTATGTGTAAACATCTTTTATGCACTATATGCACTATCCGGCTTTACATACACTACAATATGATTTATGACCCACCGGGGGGGGGTCTAGAGGTGTATTTACTTATTAGCTGTTTCAATCTTAGCCTACCTAGGTATATGCAACGGCAATATTTGTTACTTTGATACGATCCACTCTGCCCAGTATTTGGAGCCTGATATGGCCAGTAAAATCAACAGCACCATGAACACGCTATACATTTGACTATAAAGTAGGATGGGTAATACCGGTATGAGATTATTGAGCATATATATTTTTCTCATTACGATCCGGCTTTAGTAGCTTTTGTAAACACCACCTATATTATGCTTTGAAGTGTCCGTTTATCATATACTTAAGAATGGATACATATTATAGTGCGTTGGGACACAATTAAACAGTGTGTTTCTTGTAGGATTTGATACACTTTTATAACCCTTATGACGAAATGTAATATATTGTTACATATGACTGTTGGTCTGTTATCAATTGTGGCACGGGTTATTCTCTTGTACATTACTTATATGCCTCTGATTTGATGATTACGCTGAGATATGAACAGGGACACGTATATGTCTATATTTATTGATAGATATATATATTGACTTATGTATTTATTTAACCATCAGTATAGTCTCGATTCTTGTATGACCTCTTGGATTAGTAGTATGGTCACACTGAGGGGTGCAGGGGTTATCACCATGACAACCCCAGTTTTGGCGCAATTCACATTTGATTTGGTGGTGGGTGGGGCTTAATGTATTTATAAGTCTCTGTGTTCAGTTGCATGTTTGTTCTGGTCTGAGGAAGGGGTCTGTGAACTCCGAAACGTTACCTTAATAAATAAGTATATTTCTCTTGCAAGGTGTATCCAGTCCACGGCTTTATCCATTACTTGTGGGATATTCTCCTTCCCTACATGAAGTGGCAAAGAGAGCACACAGCAGAGCTGTCCATATAGCTCCCCCTCTAACTCCACCCCCCAGTCATTCTCTTTGCCGGCTCTAAGCACTAGGGTCTCTCTACGGGAGGGTAAAGTGAATGTGGTGTTAGAATTGTAGTTTTATTATCTTCAATCAAAAGTTTGTTATTTTAAATGGTACTGGTTTGTACTATTTACTCTCTAGCAGAAAAGTGATGAAGATTTCTGCTGAGAGGAAAATGATTTTAGCATGTTGTAACTAAAATCCACTGTTGTTCCCACACAGGACTGAGGAGTACCAGAAAACTTCAGTTGGGGGGAACAGTTTGCAGGGTACACTGCAATAAGGTATGTTCAGTTATTTATTCTAGTCAAGACTGAGATAATGCTAGAAGTGACTGACAATATCCCCATGAGGGGTGGGTAAGCTATGTTCACAGACTTAGTAGGGAATTGAATGCTTACATATCAGGGCTAATTATGCTGGTTGACACTAATACAGGGCATCGATTTTTTATTTAGTTAAATCATTTGTAAGACACTTGAAAGTCCCTTTGGGTTCTTTTCAGGGGTTATTTCCCACATGGCTAACTTTTATTCACTTAGGAGTGAATTCTTAGGCCTTACAGCTCCGGAGTGGAGTGGGAGGGGCCTAATTTTGCGCCTCAGATGCGCACTTGGAATTGCAGAGAAATTCATGCTGCTTCTCATGGAGGGTCCTGCTGCTGTTTGAGGACCTCAAGAAAGCCTTTTTCCCCAAAATCTGGTCCCTAAGGGCAGGAAGGGCCACAGCAGTGCTGTGGCAAGGTGCTGTAGTGATTTTAACCGGGTGTGGGCTTTAGGCTGCTCCGGTTTGGGCATTAAGGGGTTAATCGTTTTGATACTTGTGGTGCAACCTTTCCAAGGCTGTAGGTACATACTGTAAAAATGTCAAAAGAATTGCTGCATTTTTCACTGTTTTGTAAAATTGTGTGTCCTTTTTATCTCTTAAAGGCACAGTAACGTTTTTTTCAAATTGTGTTTTTTATTTGATTAAAGTGATTCCAAGCCTGTTGGTGTATAATACTAGTCTGTTTAACATGTCTGTCACCAAGGAAAATCCTTGTTCAATATGTTTAGAAGCCATGGTGGAACCCCCTCTCAGAATGTGTCCCACTTGCACTAATATGTCTATACACTTTAAGGATCATATTATTGATCTTAAAGATATGGCCCTAGATTATTTTCAGACTGAAGGTAACGAGAAAAGTCCGTCCACCTCTCCCCATGTGTCACAACCAGTTACGCCCGCTCAGGCGCTGCCTAGTACCTCTAGTGCGTCTGCTCCTTTTACATTACAACAAATAGCGGCAGTCATGGATAATTCCCTTTCAGTTTTCTTATCTAAATTGCCTGTGTTGCCTGCAAAGCGTGATAGCTCTGTTTTAAGAACAGATTATGAGCATTCTGAAGCTTTGGTAACTTTATCTGATGTACCCTCACGACGTTCTGAAGTGGGGGTGAGGGAATTGATGTCTGAGGGAGAAATTTCTGATTCAGGAAAGGTTTCTCATCAGTCAGATTCAGATACATTGGTTTTTAAATTTAAATTAGAACACCTCCGCGTATTGCTCAGGGAGGTATTAGCTACTCTGGATGATTGCGAGCCTTTGGTGGTCCCAGAGAAATTGTGTAAAATGGACAAGTACCTGGAGATCCCTGTATACACTGATGCGTTTCCTGTCCCTAAGAGGGTTGCAGATATCGTTAGTAGGGAGTGGGATAGACCAGGTGTTCCTTTTGTTCCCCCCCCTATTTTTAAGAAAATGTTCCCCATAACTGACCCCATGCGGGACTCGTGGCAGACGGTCCCTAAGGTAGAGGGGGCTGTTTCTTCACTTGCTAAACGCACAACCATACCACTTGAAGACAGTTGTGCTTTTAAAGACCCTATGGATAAAAAGTTAGAGGGTTTACTTAAGAAAATATTTGTTCAACAAGTTTTTCTGCTCCAACCTATTGCCTGCATTATTTCTGTAACTACTGCAGCTGCTTTCTGGTTTGAGGCGCTGGAGCACTCGCTCCAGACAGAGACCTCATATGATGAAATTATGGATAGAATTAAGGCTCTAAAGCTGGCTAATTCTTTTATCACAGATGCCGCTTTGCAATTAGCTAAGTTAGCGGCGAAGAATTCAGGTTTCGCCATTATGGCGCGCAGAGCGCTTTGGCTCAAGTCCTGGTCAGCCGATGTGTCATCAAAATCCAAACTACTAAATATTCCTTTCAAGGGAAAGACCCTCTTTGGGCCAGAATTGAAAGAGATTATTTCAGAAATCACCGGGGGAAAGGGCCACGCTCTCCCTCAGGACAAGCCTTTTAAGGCTAAGAACAAAGCTAATTTTCGCTCCTTTCGTATTTTCAGGAGCGGTTCCCCTTCAGCCTCTCCAGCTGCGAAGCCAGAGGGTAATGATTCACAGCCCAAGGCAACCTGGAAGCCTTACCAGGGCTGGAACAAGGGTAAACAGGCCAAAAAGCCTGCAGCTAACAACAAGACAGTATGAAGGGGTAGCCCCCGATCCGGGAACGGATCTAGTAGGGGGCAGACTCTCTCTCTTCGCTCAGGCCTGGGCAAGAGACGTCCAAGATCTCTGGGCATTAGACATTGTTTCCCAGGGATATCTTCTAGATTTCAAGGACTCCCCTCCAAGGGGAAGGTTTCATATTTCTCGTCTGTCCACAGATCAGACAAAGGTAGAAGCGTTCTTACGCCGTGTAGAAGATCTACATATAACGGGAGTGATACACCCGGTTCCAATTGCAGAACAAGGACTGGGTTTTTACTCAAGCCTGTTTGTGGTTCCCAAAAAAGAAGGAATTTTCAGACCAATCTTAGATCTAAAATTTCTAAAAAGGTTCCTCAGAGTCCCATCTTTCAAGATGGAGAATATTCGGATAATCTTACTTATGATCCAAGAAGGTCAATATATGACTACCGTGGATCTAAAGGATGTGTAACTTCACATTCCTATCCTCAAAGATCATCATCAGGTTTTCAGGTTTGCTCTTCTAGACAAGCATTACCAGTGTGTGGCTCTTCCTTTCGGGTCGGCCACTGTTTCCAGAATTTTCACAAAGGTGCTAGGGTTCCTCTTAGCGGTTCTAAGACCGCGGGGCATAGCAGTGGCACCTTTCCTAGACGACATCTTAATTCAGCTGTCTTTCCAAAGAGCCAAGTCTCACATGGTGATTGTATTGGCTTTTCTGAGGTCTCTCGGGTGGAAGGTGAACACCCATAAAGAGTTCTCTCTCCCCACTAACAGGAGTTCCTTTCCTAGGAACTCTGATAGACTCGGTAGAAATGAAGATATTTCTGACGGAGGTCAGAAGGTTAAGCTCTTAGCTACTTGCCGAGTTCTTCATTCTATTTCTCGACCATCTGTAGACCATTGCAACTATGCATGCTCAGTTTGTCCAGCTGACTCAGCTTGGGGCATTCCGGTCTGGGATCTGATGACGTCCCATCAGATCTCTAAACTTCCTCTCTATGACCTGCGTGGCCACGCAGGACTTGGTATGCAGACCTTGTGGACATGTCCTCTGTTCCACCATGGATGCTGCTGATGAGGCAGGATCTTCTAATACAGGGTCCGTTCAAGCATCCAAATCTAATTTATTTACGTCTGTCTGCTTGGAGATTGAACGCTTAATGCTATCAAAGGTGTGGTTTCTCTGAGTCAGTTATAGATACTCTGATTCAGGCTAGTAAGCCTGTCCCCAGGAAAATCTATCATAAGATATGGCGAAAATATCTTGTTGGTGTGAATCCATGGGTCACTCATGGAGTAAGATTAGGATTCCCGGGACGTTGTCTTTCCTCCAAGAAGGATTGGAGAAAGTATTGTCAGCTTGTCCCTTAAGAAGACAGACATCTGCTCTGTCTATTTTTTTACACAAGTGTCTGGCAGAGGTCCCAGACGTACAGGTGTCTAATCAGGCTTTAGGAGAATCTAGCCTGTCCATAAGACTGCGGCTCCGCCATGGAATCTAAATCTAGTTCTTTCAGTTCTTCAAGAGGTTCCGTTTGAACTTTTACGTTCCATAGATATTAAGTTGTTATCTTGGAAAAACATTTTTTGGTTATCTCTTCTACTCGAAGAGTCTCAGAGTTATTTGCCTTACAGTGTGATTCACCTTCCACTGGTGTTCCATGCAGATAAGGTAGTTTTTACGTTACATACCTGGTTTTCTTCATAAGGTTATTTTTAATAAGAAGATTAACCAGGATATTGTTGTTCCTTCTCTGTATTTGACAAAGGAACATCAGTTAAATAATCTTAAAGTTCTACTTACAAGCAACTAAGGATTTCAGACAAACATCTTCCTCTTGTGTTGTCTATTCTGGTAAGAGGAGAGGTCAGAAAGCGACTGTTACCTCTCTTTCCTTTTGGCTGAAAAGCATCATCCGTTTGGCCTACGAGACTGCTGGCCAGCAGCTTCCTGATACAATTACTGCTCATTCTTCCAGAGCAGTGGCTTCCACATGAGCTTTTAAAAACAAAGCTTCTGTTAAACAGATTTGTAAGGCAGCGACTTCTTCTTCGCTGCATACTTTTTCCAAATTTTACATATTTGATACTTTTGCTTCCTTGGAGGCTATTTTTGGGAGAAGGGTTTTACGAGCAGTGGTGCCTTCCGTTTTAAGGGGTACCTGCCTTGTTCTCTCCCTTCATCCGTGTCCTAAAGCTTTGGTATTGGTATCCCACAAGTAATGGATGAAGCCGTGGACTGGATACACCTTGCAGAATTTATGCTTACCTGATAAATTACTTTCTCTTGCGGTGTATCCAGTCCACGGCCCGCCCTGGAATTTAAGTCAGGTAATAATTTTTTTGTTTAAACTACAGTCACCACTGCACCCTATGGTTTCTCCTTTTTCTTCCTAACCTTTGGTCGAATGACTGGGGGGTGGAGCTAGAGGGGGAGCTATATGGACAGCTCTGCTGTGTGCTCTCTTTGCCACTTCCTGTAGGGAAGGAGAATATCCCACAAGTAATGGATGAAACCGTGGACTGGATACACCGCAAGAGAAAGTAATTTATCAGGTAAGCATAAATTCTGTTTTTTTTTTTAAAAACCCAGTGAGTGCAGTCCTATGTTGAAATTTACTGTGAATATTATTGATCTGGCACCCTGGTTGGCGACTGAAGGACATTGTGAGTGCAGATACACATGGAGGGTATATATATATGTAAGAATGAAAAATAGAAAAGAAAACTGCGTATAAATCGCATGATATAAGGGAAAAGTTTTGTTAAGTAAATATGATCTTGATATGATATGATTAAATTGATCATTATTATAATTATGTTGATATATTTTATAATATATATATATAATATTATGTTGATTATGTTGATATATTTTATTAATATCCTAATAAAATTATATTTAAAAAAGTTTTTTTTAAATTGCATGCATGAATCATTAAAATTGGGTTTCATATCCATTTGATACATTACTTATTTACAAATCTTAGCTTTTCACTACAGATCTTTTGCCCATACTCCTTCTTAAAGGGACACTAAACCCAATTTTTTTCTTTTGTGGTTCAGATAAAGCATGCAATTTTAAGCAACTTTGTAATTGACTCCTATTATCAAATTGTCTTCATTCTCTTGGTATCTTTATTTGAAATGCAAGAATGTAAGTTTAGATGCCGGACCATTTTTGGTGAACAAACTGGGTTGTTCTTTCTGATTGGTGGATAAATTCACCCATCAATAAACAAGTGGTTTCCATGGGTCTGAACCAAAAAAATAGCTTAGATGCCTTCTTTTTCAAATAAAGACAGCAAGAGAACAAAGAAAAATTGATAATAGGTGTAAATTAGAAAGTTGCTTAAAATTGCTCTATCTGAATCACAAAAGAAACATTTATGGGTTCAGTGTCCCTTTAAAGGGACATGAAAGTTATGGATCAAACACAGCATGCAATTTTAGGAGACTTTTCAATTGACTTATTTTATAAAACTAACTTTGTTACTCATTCAAATTACTTTGGCAAGAACCCTTCAGTAAAAACTCGTTTTCTTCTGTTATGTGTGATCAGTCCACGGGTCATCATTACTTCTGGGATATAACTCCTCCCCAACAGGAAATGCAAGAGGATTCACCCAGCAGAGCTGATATAGCTCCTCCCCTCTACGTCAGTCCCAGTCATTCTCTTGCACCCAACGACTAGATAGGATGTGTGAGAGGACTATGGTGATTATACTTAGTTTTTATGACTTCAATCAAAAGTTTGTTATTTTATAATAGCACCGGAGCGTGTTATTACTTCTCTGGCAGACTTTGAGGAAGAATCTACCAGAGTTTTTACTATGATTTTAACCGGAGTAGTTAAGATCATATTGCTGTTCTCGGCCATCTGAGGGAGGTAAAAGCTTCAGATCAGGGGACAGGGGCAGATGAATCTGCATTGAGGTATGTAGCAGTTTTTATTTTCTGAATGGAATTGATGAGAAAATCCTGCTATACCGTTATAATGACATGTATGTATACACTTCAGTATTCTGGGAATGGTACTTCACCGGAACTACTTTGTTAAAGGTCACTAATCTTTTTAATAAGTATTATATCATGTTAAACGTTTTTGCTGGAATGTAGAATCGTTTACACTGCTGAGGTACTGAGTAAATAAATGTTTGGGCTTTATTTTCCACTTGGCAGTAGTTTATTTTGAATTGTGACAGTTTCGTTTCTCTTCACTGCTGTGTGTGAGAGGGAGGGGCCGTTTTTGGCGCTCTTTGCTACGCATCAACAATTTCCAGTCAGCTATTATTTTTCCTGCATGATCCGGTTCATCTCTGACAGATCTCAGGGGTCTTCAAACTTCTTGAAGGGAGGTACATTCTCTCAGCAGAGCTGTGAGAATTTTTTATATTGACTGTGGATAAAGACGTTACTCAATAATTTTTATGTCAAATTTAGTTATGTTATCTTACTAATGGGAACAAAACCTTTGCTAAAAGTTGTGTTGTTTTAAAGTTGATGCTATAACTGTTTTCAGTTTATTATCTCAACTGTCATTTAATCATTAATCGTTTAAGTACCTTTTTGAGGCACAGTACGTTTTTGCTAAAAAAGATTATAACCAGGTTGCAAGTTATTGCTAGTGTGTTAAACATGTCTGACTCAGAGGATATCTGTGTCATTTGTTCCAATGCCAAGGTGGAGCCCAATAGAAATTTATGTACTAACTGTATTGATGCTACTTTAAATAAAAGTCAATCTGTACAATGTGAACAAATTTCACCAATCTGCGAGGGGAGAGTTATGCCGACTAACTCGCCTCACGCGGCAGTACCTGCATCTCCCGCCCGGGAGGTGCGTGATATTATGGCGCCTAGTACATCTGGGCGGCCATTACAGATAACATTACAAGATATGGCTACTGTTATGACTGAAGTTTTGTCTAAATTACCTGAGCTAAGAGGCAAGCGTGATCACTCTGGGGTGAGAACAGAGTGCGCTGACAATACTAGGGCCATGTCTGATACTGCGTCACAGCTTGCAGAGCATGAGGACGGAGAGCTTCATTCTGTGGGTGACGGTTCTGATCCAAACAGATTGGATTCAGATATTTCAAATTTTAAATTTAAATTGGAGAACCTCCGTGTATTACTAGGGGAGGTCTTAGCAGCTCTCAATGATTGTAACACCGTTGCAATACCAGAGAAACTATGTAGGTTGGATAAATACTTTGCGGTACCGGCGAGTACTGACGTTTTTCCTATACCTAAGAGATTAACTGAAATTGTTACTAAGGAGTGGGATAGACCCGGTGTGCCGTTCTCACCCCCTCCAATATTTAGAAAGATGTTTCCAATAGACGCCACCACTCGGGACTTATGGCAAACGGTCCCTAAGGTGGAGGGAGCAGTTTCTACTCTAGCTAAGCGTACCACTATCCCGGTGGAGGATAGCTGTGCCTTTTCAGATCCAATGGATAAAAAATTGGAGGGTTACCTTAAGAAAATGTTTGTTCAACAAGGTTTTATTTTGCAACCCCTTGCATGTATCGCGCCGATTACGGCTGCGGCAGCATTTTGGATTGAGTCTCTGGAAGAGAACCTTAGTTCATATACGCTAGACGACATTATGGACAGGCTTAGAGTCCTTAAACTAGCTAATTCATTCATTTCGGAGGCCGTAGTACATTTAACCAAACTTACGGCTAAGAACTCAGGATTCGCCATACAGGCACGTAGGGCTCTGTGGCTAAAATCCTGGTCAGCTGATGTTACTTCTAAGTCCAAATTACTTAATATACCTTTCAAGGGGCAGTCCTTATTTGGGCCCGGTTTGAAAGAAATTATCGCTGACATTACAGGAGGTAAGGGCCACGCCCTACCTCAAGACAAAGCCAAAGCTAAGGCTAGACAGTCTAATTTTCGTCCCTTTCGGAATTTCAAAACAGGAGCAGCATCAACCTCCACTGCACCAAAACAGGAAGGAGCTGTTGCTCGTTACAGGCAAGGCTGGAAGCCCAACCAGTCCTGGAACAAGGGCAAACAGGCCAGGAAACCTGCTGCTGCCCCAAAGACAGCATGAACCGAGAGCCCCCGATCCGGGACCGGATCTAGTGGGGGGCAGACTTTCTCTCTTCGCCCAGGCCTGGGCAAAAGATGTTCAGGATCCCTGGGCGCTAGAGATCATATCTCAGGGATACCTTCTAGACTTCAAATTATCTCCCCCAAGAGGGAGATTTCATCTGTCAAGATTGTCAACAAACCAGATAAAGAAAGAAGCGTTTCTACGCTGTGTACAAGATCTGTTATTAATGGGAGTGATCCATCCGGTTCCGCGGTCGGAACAAGGACAAGGGTTCTACTCAAACCTGTTTGTGGTTCCCAAAAAAGAGGGAACCTTCAGACCAATCTTAGATTTAAAGATTCTAAACAAATTCCTAAGAGTTCCATCGTTCAAGATGGAAACTATTCGGACAATCTTGCCCATGATCCAAAAGGGTCAGTACATGACCACAGTGGATTTAAAAGATGCTTACCTTCACATACCGATCCACAAAGATCATCACCGGTATCTACGGTTTGCCTTCCTAGACAGGCACTACCAGTTTGTAGCTCTTCCATTCGGATTGGCTACGGCCCCAAGAATCTTCACAAAGATTCTAGGTGCCCTCCTGGCGGTACTAAGACCGCGAGGGATTTCGGTAGCTCCGTATCTAGACGACATTCTAATACAGGCTTCAAGCTTTCAAACTGCCAAGTCTCATACAGAGTTAGTTCTGGCATTTCTAAGGTCGCATGGATGGAAAGTGAACGAAAAGAAGAGTTCTCTTTTTCCTCTCACAAGAGTTCCATTCTTGGGGACTCTTATAGATTCTGTAGAAATGAAGATTTACCTGACAGAGGACAGGTTAACAAAACTTCAAGATGCATGCCGTGTCCTTCATTCCATTCAACACCCGTCAGTAGCTCAATGCATGGAGGTGATCGGCTTAATGGTAGCGGCAATGGACATAGTACCTTTTGCACGCCTACACCTCAGACCGCTGCAATTATGCATGCTAAGTCAGTGGAATGGGGATTACTCAGATTTGTCCCCTACTCTGAATCTGAATCAAGAGACCAGAAATTCTCTTCTATGGTGGCTTCATCGGCCACACCTGTCCAGGGGGATGCCATTCAGCAGGCCAGACTGGACAATTGTAACAACAGACGCCAGCCTACTAGGTTGGGGCGCTGTCTGGAATTCTCTGAAGGCTCAGGGATTATGGAATCAGGAGGAGAGTCTCCTTCCAATAAACATTCTGGAATTGAGAGCAGTCCTCAATGCCCTTCTGGCTTGGCCCCAATTAACAACTTGGGGGTTCATCAGGTTTCAGTCGGACAATATCACGACTGTAGCTTACATCAACCATCAGGGAGGGACAAAAAGCTCCCTAGCAATGATGGAAGTATCAAAGATAATTCGATGGGCAGAGTCTCACTCTTGCCACCTGTCAGCAATCCACATCCCGGGAGTGGAGAACTGGGAGGCGGATTTCTTGAGTCGCCAGACTTTTCATCCGGGGGAGTGGGAACTTCATCCGGAGGTCTTTGCCCAAATACTTCGACGTTGGGGCAAACCAGAGATAGATCTCATGGCGTCTCGCCAGAACGCCAAACTTCCTCACTACGGGTCCAGATCCAGGGATCCGGGAGCGGTTCTGATAGATGCTTTGACAGCACCTTGGAACTTCGGGATGGCTTATGTGTTTCCACCCTTCCCGCTGCTTCCTCGATTGATTGCCAAAATCAAACAGGAGAGAGCATCAGTGATTCTAATAGCACCTGCATGGCCACGCAGGACTTGGTATGCAGATCTAGTGGACATGTCATCCTGTCCACCTTGGTCTCTACCTCTAAGACAGGACCTTCTGATACAGGGTCCGTTCAAACATCAAAATCTAACTTCTCTGAAACTGACTGCTTGGAAATTGAACGCTTGATTTTATCAAAACGTGGTTTTTCTGAGTCGGTTATTGATACCCTGATACAGGCTAGGAAGCCTGTTACCAGAAAGATTTACCATAAAATATGGCGTAAATACCTATACTGGTGTGAATCCAAACGTTACTCCTGGAGTAAGGTTAGGATCTCTAGGATCTTGTCCTTTCTACAAGAGGGCTTAGAAAAGGGTTTATCGGCTAGTTCATTAAAGGGACAGATTTCAGCTCTGTCCATCTTGTTACACAGGCGTCTGTCAGAAAATCCAGACGTCCAGGCCTTTTGTCAGGCTTTAGCTAGGATCAAGCCTGTGTTTAAAGCTGTTGCTCCACCATGGAGCTTAAACTTAGTTCTTAACGTTTTACAGGGTGTTCCGTTTGAACCCCTTCATTCCATTGATATAAAATTGTTATCTTGGAAAGTTCTGTTTTTAATGGCTATTTCCTCGGCTCGAAGAGTCTCTGAGTTATCAGCATTACATTGTGATTCTCCTTATCTGATTTTTCACTCAGACAAGGTAGTTCTGCGTACTAAACCTGGGTTCTTACCTAAGGTAGTTACTAACAGGAATATCAATCAAGAGATTGTTGTTCCATCCTTGTGTCCAAATCCTTCTTCAAAGAAGGAACGTCTTCTACACAATCTGGATGTAGTTCGTGCCCTCAAGTTCTACTTGCAGGCAACTAAAGAGTTTCGTCAAACTTCTTCCCTGTTTGTCGTTTATTCTGGTCAGAGGAGAGGTCAAAAAGCTTCTGCTACCTCTCTCTCTTTTTGGCTTCGTAACATAATACGTTTAGCCTATGAGACTGCTGGACAGCAGCCTCCTGAAAGAATTACAGCTCATTCCACTAGAGCTGTGGCTTCCACTTGGGCCTTTAAGAATGAGGCCTCTGTTGAACAGATTTGCAAGGCTGCAACTTGGTCTTCGCTTCATACTTTTTCCAAATTTTACAAATTTGACACTTTTGCTTCTTCGGAGGCTATTTTTGGGAGAAAGGTTCTTCAGGCAGTGGTTCCTTCTGTATAATGAGCCTGCCTATCCCTCCCGTCATCCGTGTACTTTTGCTTTGGTATTGGTATCCCAGAAGTAATGATGACCCGTGGACTGATCACACATAACAGAAGAAAACATAATTTATGCTTACCTGATAAATTCCTTTCTTCTGTTGTGTGATCAGTCCACGGCCCGCCCTGTTTTTTCAGGCAGGTAAATATCTTTTAAATTATACTCCAGTCACCACTTCACCCTTGGTTACTCCTTTCTCGTTGATTCTTGGTCGAATGACTGGGACTGACGTAGAGGGGAGGAGCTATATCAGCTCTGCTGGGTGAATCCTCTTGCATTTCCTGTTGGGGAGGAGTTATATCCCAGAAGTAATGATGACCCGTGGACTGATCACACAACAGAAGAAAGGAATTTATCAGGTAAGCATAAATTATGTTTTTACTATAGCTTATAATAGAAATCTAAAAATAGAAAAATATTTATACAAATTGTACATAAATTTAAGCAATTAGTGTGAAATGTCTTAAAAAAATCCTCATTTTCTCTTGTCATTGTTAGTTGGCTTTACAGTGACTGATGGCTTTAGTCAGCATCCTCAGTTTCCAGCTGTTCAACAACTGCAAGATTCAAGCACTCTCGAGTCTCAGGCACTTTCAACCAGTTACCAACAACCTGCTCTTTTGGAAGTTTCATCCGCAGACACCATCAATGTAGTGAGTAACACCTCATGTTAGCTAAGTATCTAATTGACTCAACATCTTACAATTAATTATATAAAGTCTTTGCTGGCCAGATACAGTTATTCCAGTTTAGCCTGTAAAGATGTAAAATTATATTTATACAGTATATAATTATATAGTTTTATATTGTATTACATACATAAGACATTTATTTGTCTTGTATCAGTGAAAACAGCTGCTATTACCAATACAAATAATCTATGCATTGAATTTTAATAAATATAATTTTTTTTTATTATTTAATAAGCTTAAATTATAATTTTATATCAACAAAAATTAAATTTTTAATGTTTTAACTGAAATTAAAATGTACGTCAGTGCATTTGCAATGTACCTGTATTAGCAAAATGCTTCTGATGAAAGCCGTAACTGTTTTATTGAAATCTTTAATTGAACACTTGACCTGCAGAGCACAAGGCCTTAGGTTATGTACACCCACATTCTCTGTGGTTTCTCATTGTGCTGATGGTGACGCAGACCACTTTTTAGCTTACACAGTCCTTGTTGCCCCCTGCCTGATGCGCATTTCAGTTACAGATAGAATTTTCATTTAATGAGAAAGTCTTACTTTATGCTTTTATTTTATTTTTTGCTGCCAAGCTTTCTGTGAACAAAGTCCCAGTTTTGCTTTTAAAGGGATACTAAACAGTGCTCCTTCTGTAAAAAAAATGTTTAATCAAAGTAAAAAAGTAAAAAAGAAACAGATTTTTTTAAAAACAGCAAACAACTTACTTGTTTTTTTTGCATAATGGACATTCTCAGGGTAGCCCTGATATCTTTGAAACTTAGGTTACATTCTGACTGATCGAGGCATGAGCAAGTGTGACTCCCTGTTATCTAGTCTATTCATAGACGTTTTATGACATCAGGCTAAGATAAACCTTCCTGCAGAGGCCTCCTCCTCCTTTTAAGGCTGTGACAGGAAGTAAAGAACACTGCACAAATGTAGGGAAAAAATAAATAAAAGGTAAAATCCATTTAAATAAATAAATAATCCATATTGCAATTATTTCTATTAAAGGGACAGTAAAGCCATAATTAGACATTCATGATTTAGACAGAGCATACAATTGACTTCTATTATTTAACCCCTTAGTGACCAGAGCACTTTTCCATTTTTTTGTCCGTTTGGGACCAAGGCTATTTTTACATTTCTGCTGTGTTTGTGTTTAGCTGAAATTTTCCTCTTACTCATTTACTGTACCCACACATATTATATACCGTTTTTCTCGCCATTAAATGGACTTTCTAAAAATACCATTATTTTCATCATATCTTATCATTTACTATAAAAAAATTATAAAATATGAGGAAAAATGGAAAAAAACACACTTTTTCTAACTTTGAACCCCAAAATCTGTTACATATCTACAACCACCAAAAAACACCCATGCTAAATAGTTTCTAAATTTTGTCCTGAGTTTAGAAATACCCAATGTTTACATGTTCTTTGCTTTTTTTGTAACTTATAGGGCCATAAATACAAGTAGCACTTTGCTATTTTCAAACCATTTTTTTTTCAAAATTAGCGCTAGTTACATTGGGACACTGATATCTTTCAGGAATCCCTGAATATCCATTGACATATATATATATTTTTTTAGAAGACATCCCAAAGTATTGATCTAGGCCCATTTTGGTATATTTCATGCCACCATTTCACTGCCAAATGCGATCAGATACAAAAAATCGTTCACTTTTTCACAAATTTATTTAAAAACTTTCAGTTTCTCACTGAAATTATTTACAAACTGCTTGTGCAATTATGGCATAAATGGTTGTAAATTCTTCTCTGGGATCCCCTTTGTTCAGAAATAGCAGACATATATGGCTTTGGCATTACTTTTTGGTAATTAGAAGGCCGCTAAATGCCACTGTGCGCCACACGTGTATTATGCCCAGCAGTGAAGGGGTTAATTAGGGAGCATGTAAGGAGCTTTTTGGGGTATTTTTAGCTTTAGTGTAGTGTAGTAGACAACCCCAAGTATTGATCTAGGCCCATTTTGGTATATTTCATGCCACCATTTCACCGCCAAATGCGATCAAATTAAAATAAACGTTAAATTTTTCACAATTTTAGGTTTCTCACTGAAATCATTTACAAATAGCTTGTGCAATTATGGCACAAATGGTTGTAAATGCTTCTCTGGGATCCCCTTTGTTCAGAAATAGCAGACATATATGACTTTGGCGTTGCTTTTTGGTAATTAGAATGCTGCTAAATGGCGCTGCACATCACACATGTATTATGGCTAGCAGTGAAGGGGTTAATTAGGTAGCTTGTAGGGAGCTTGCAGGGTTAATTTTAGCTTTAGTGTAGAGATCAGCCTCCCACCTGAAACATCAGACCCCCTGATCCCTCCCAAACATCTCTCTTCCCTCCCCTACCCCACAAATGTCCCCGCCATCTTAAGTACTGGCAGAAACTCTGCCAGTACTAAAATAAAAGGAAAATTTGGGCTTTTTTGTGAATTTTTTTTAGCATATTTACATATGCTTCTGTGTAGGATCCCCCTTAGCCCCCAACCTCACTGATCCCCCACCAAACAGCTCTCTAACCCTCCCCCTCTGACTTAATGTGCGCCATCTTGGGTACTGGCAGCTGTCTGCCAGTACCCATTTTAGTGAAAAATATGTGTTTTATAAAAGAAAATGTCCCTTTTCTGTAGTGTAGCTTCCCCCCCCCATACCAACCCCCCACCCCTTCCAGATCCCTTAGATGCTTTTAAAAAAAAATGTTTATTTAATTTTTTTCTTACACTTTATTTCTAACTTTTTTTCTGTAGTGTAGCGGTTTCCACCCGCTCCCGCCCCTTGCACGCGCCCGCCCGCCACCCCCCATGCTCGTGTGCGCGCCCCCGAAGGCTCCGCCCCCGATCCCTCCCCCCTCCACCTTACAGAGCTCACCGATGGCCGCCCACCCGCCTCCCAAGTCGGCTCCCACCCACCAACGATACCGGCCATCGATGTCCGGTGCAGAGAGGGCCACAGAGTGGCTCTCTCTGCATCGGATGGCCAGAAGTGTTATTGCAGGATGCCTCGATGTCGAGGCATCACTGCAATAACCGGAAAGCGGCTGGAAGCGAGCAGGATCGCTTCCAGCTGCTTTCCAGACTGAGGACGTGCAGGGTACGTCCTTGGTCGTTAACTGACATTTTTTAGAGGACGTACCCTGTTAATTTGCTTCCTTTGCTGAAAACTTTATCTAGGTAAGCTCAGGAGCAACAAAGAACCTAGCTTCTAGCTGCTGATTGTTGGCTGCATATATATATATATATATATATATATATACCGATTGTCATTGGCTCACCAATGTGTTCAGTTAGAAACCAGTAGTGCATTTCTGCTCCTTCAACAAATGATACCAAATACAAATGTAATAATACAAGTAAACTGTAAAGTTGTTTAAAATTGTATGTTCTACCTAAATCATAAAATAAAAAAATTGTGTTTCATGTCCCTTTAAGTAAAAAACACAGCTTAGTGCTTTTTTATTACAACAATGAAACAGACTGATTAACATCCTTCTAAGTCTCTCTTATCAGGAAACCGTTAATAATGATTCTATATAGTACAACTACAGTACATAACACTTTTTTTTATTTTGTTTCTCATAATAAGACAAGTAAGAAATATATTCATTTTAAAGATAGGTAGAAATATAATTATGAATATAAATAAATTACCCTTTGAAAAATATTATGCACTGAATAATCTGGGTTTTAGTAGTTTATTATTGTAGTGTATTTAATACATATCCACTATTAACATCAATAAACAAGACTACTGCTTTGCACTATAGGCTGCACGTCTCATTCAAGAAGAATCACATGAAGAAATGGAACTGCAGGCCCAGAGTACTCCATATTTAGAAACTACAGATGATCATAGTAGGCGAATCTACAGGTTAGTTCTTTGCACCAATTTTTTTTTAACACCTTCTTATTACACACTTAGTGTTACAGTTATATGATCACAGTTAAATTAATGCATATGGATTGATATGAAGTAACATAAGAACAGACTTGCATATTTCAAAGACTTCTTTAAGGGACACAAGCTAAACATTTTGATGGACATAGATGCATTTCATCTTTAAAGGGACAGTCTGCTTTAAAAAAATGAATTGCTTAAAAAAATAGATATTCCCTTTATTATTCATTCTTTAGTTGTACATAACCAACACTGTCATATTAATAAACCTTTACCTCTATGATTACCTTTTATCTAATCCTTTGCAGACTGCCTCCTTATCTCAGTACTTTTTACAAACTTGTATTTTAGCCAATAAGTGCTGATTCCTGTATAACTTCATGGGAGTGAGCACAATGTTACCTATATGGCAGACATAAACTAGCATTCTCCGGCCGTGAAAAACTAATGAAATGCACTGAGATAAGAGGCAGCCTGCAGGGGCTTAGGAACAGGCAGAGATTTAGAGGTTTACAGTTTATAAGTATACTAATATGACAATTTTAATTGCGCAAAGCTATGGAATGAGAAGTAAAGGCATTATGTCTCTTTTTAAACGATAAACAAAAAATCAAGTAGACTGTCACTTTAAAAAGGGGCATTTTTGCAATATATATGTACGTATTAGCAAAAATGCTTATAATTAAAGTTATCATGGTTTCAATATTAGCTTTTACGGTGCATGGAGTATATTGTACTTTTGTCCTGTGCACCTGCATTCAAAAACCATACTTGTTCTCATAGTATGTAATGCATTAGCGATAACTAAATTTGCATCATCATTGACAAATCCATATCACCTCCACCTCTATGAACAGGTACAGTGGTTGATTGAGGATGCAAAAGGCATAGTGTTTGAAAGAGGGTGTACAGGGAATATGTATATAGGCTACTTGCTCCTATAATGGATTCATTATTTATATTTCTTGCTAATCCACATTCATTTTTTGTAGTTATAGCCAGTCCAAAGATATTCTGCAAATTTCTGCCAAATTCATTAATGCTAATCTTATAATTTTATACTCATTTTGCCAAAGGGGGCTATAATAAAATTGAGTGTTTGTATGTATGTGTATACAGTATGTATATATATGTGTGTGTGTGTATATGTATATATATATATATATATATATATATATATATATATATATATATATATATATATATATATATATATATATATATATATATATATATGATATAAGGAGGCACTCTCTGGTCTTTTAACAAGTGAAGTTTAATAGAACAAGAGTGACGATTCGGGGGGACACTCCCCTTTCTCAGACCCAGGAAGGGGAGTGTGTCTGAGGAAGGGGAGTATCCCACTGAAACTTCACGCTTGTGCTATTAAACTTCACTTTGTAAAAGACCAGATAGTGTCTCCTTATATCCTATGTATTTAACCGTTGGCACCCTGGCAGCTGAATGTAAGATGAGAGAGCTCTCTTCTGGACTATATATATATATATATGTGTGTGTGTGTGTGTATGTATTTATATGTGTGTGTGTGTATGTATTTATATGTGTGTGTGTGTATGTATATATTTATATGTGTGTGTGTGTATGTATATATTTATATGTGTGTGTATGTATATATTTATATGTGTGTGTGTGTATGTATATATTTATATGTGTGTGTGTGTATGTATATATTTATATGTGTGTGTGTGTATGTATATATTTATATGTGTGTGTGTGTATGTATATATTTATGTGTGTGTATGTATATATTTATGTGTGTGTGTGTGTATGTATATATTTATGTGTGTGTATGTATATATTTATGTGTGTGTGTGTGTGTGTATGTATATATTTATGTGTGTGTGTGTGTATGTATATACTTATATGTGTGTATGCATGTTTCCTATGGTTTTAAATTACACTCTTGGATTTCATGTCACATATCATTAATGTCAGTCAAGTAGTTATTTGTTGTGCTGTTTTTCAAAAGAAAAAAAAATCTTTCTCAGTTAAAATGTTTTAATATATAAGCTAATAGATATTGGAAAAAAACAATACCATGAATACTTTTAATTTTCTTCTGTGAACACAAATACAACTGTCAAAAATTGTGTTTTTTTTTTTAATTTTTAGATGTGAGTATTGCAATAAGGGTTTCAAGAAATCAAGTCATTTGAAGCAACATGTCCGGTCGCACACTGGGGAGAAGCCTTATAAATGTAATATGTGTGGCCGTGGCTTTGTTTCTTCAGGGGTGCTCAAGTCACACGAAAAAACTCATACAGGTAAACTGCCGTATTCATCAAACTTGCCCTTTTTACTGCTTTATTTTTTACGTTTATTAAAGGGACATTGAACACATATTTTAGTCATGCATAGAAATATTTTTGTTTATGGAAACCTTATATTAAAGGGACATGAAACCCACATTTTTTATTTCATGATTCATATAGAACATAGTATTTTAAACAACTTTCCAATTTACTTATATCATCTAATTTGATTTGTTTTCTTGGTATTCTATGTTGAAAAGTATACCTAGGAAGGCTCATGAGCTGCTGATTGGTGGCTGCACATATATGCGTCATGATATTGGCTCATACGGTGTTCAGTTATCTACCAGTAACTGCATTGCTGCTACTTCAACAAAGGATACCAAAAGAATGAAGTAATTTGGACAATATAAGTAAATTGATTCTCTATCTGAATCATGAAAGAAAAATGTTAGGTTTCATGTCCCCTTAAGCTGTTTATTTTTTTTTTATTATTTTTTTTTATTATTAAACAAGTCAAATTGTACAACAAGTTATGATTACAACGTTATATGTCAAATTTCAATACAATGAAGCTATAACATTACAACGTTTTACATTACTCTTTAGCACTATTATCACTTGTCCTGTGAATGCACATATTCCTCCCATATAAATATTATGTAACTGATAGTAGTGATACTTTTCCAAAGATAGTGTTAAAGTGACATTTTCAGACCAATCTCTTATTGAGGGGGTTATCTCTTTTTTCCACAGCCTAGGTATTAACTGTTTAGCACAATTTAACATAACATACAAAAGCATGGATCTTAATTTGCAAGCCAATTTAACAGACATTTCAGAGGGTCTAGGGGTATAGTGGTCTGTAATACCTTATTAATTTACCTTAGTATGAGTTGCCAGTATTCAACAATTTTGGGGCATTCCCACCATATGTGTATCATTGATCCCACTTGGCCACATCCCCTCCAGCATTTATCATTTGTGATAGGATATATCTGAGCGAGCCTTTAGGGGGTGTAATACCATCTACTGAGAAGCTTCATGTTGGTTTCTTGAAATCTTACAGATGAGGATGAGGAGTTCATCATTGAGATAATATCAAGCCATTCTTTCTCAGTGGGTTTAGTATTTAATTCTCTTTCCCATTTATGTATATACGTGGGAAGAGTGCGAGTATTGCTCTGCATGCATATCTTGTATGAGATAGACATATAGTCTTTGGTAATGCTAGAATGGTTGCAAAGGGATTCAAACGTGGTAAGTTGTCTAATTGTTTAAAATTTTTCCATATGTGAGGTTACTATATGGTTTAATTGATGGTACTTAAACCAGTGGTTAAAGTATGGTATATTACGTTTTAATATGTCTGCCTTTGGGTGTAGTCTACCATTATCAAGTACTGTATAAAAGGGTATCAAGGTGTGTAGATAGTGTTCTGAGCCTGGGTTAATACTCTTCTCACCATCAAAAATTGGGTTTGTGATAATTGGCGTTAGTGGGGAGGGGTTTGATGAAAGTGTTGCATCCCGTTTAAGCAACTGGCCCCATATTTTTAGTGTTTCTATAGTGAAGGTGGATGTGGTGCACAATGCTCTCTGTTGTGATGATAATGACCAGAATATACTACCTAAATTTATGGAATTGGCTAGAGCCCGCTCTAATGCTATCCATTCCTTATCTTTTTCATGTCTGCTCCAGTTGATGATACGCACTAAGTGAGTAGCAAATTTATTACATACTTGGTTGGGGACCCCCAGCCCTCCTCATTGTTTGGGCATGTACAAAGTCTTCATTGACACCCTGGTCATGTGTTTGGACCAAATATAGGTAGTGATGGAGTTTTGTAGAGCTTGTATGAAATGGTCTGGGATGTGCATATGTAAAGCCTGTAATGGGTAAAGTATTTTTGGGTGTATCATCATTTTAACAGCACTTATACGACCCAACCAGGACATAGATTTATGCGTCCAGTTGTGAAGTTCTTGTTTAATTTTTTGGTGGTAAGAAGTTTAAGGTGAATAGTTTATCTTTGTCAGCTGTTATTTGTATCCCTAGGTACCTTATAGATTTAGCTTGAGGTTTAAAGTGAAAGGTCTGTTGTATATGCTGCGTGATCTGTCGAGGGTTGTTCAGACTAAGGAATTCTGATTTGGATTAATTAATTTTAAAGAATGATATATTACTGTATCTTGAGAGCTCCATTGACAAGTTGTTTAGTGATGTTTAGAGGATGAAATGAGGGTGTAATACACATCAATGTGTATTACTGCCCTTAGGGGGCGCCTCCTATAGCCTAACAACTAAACATATGTTCAAACAATATCAGTTAACTAAATTAATACTTATAAGAGATATATATATACAGAAACATACATATATATAAAAGTGTACCAACATAAAGTCCAGTAAGTGATATAGATATAGTCCCAATCAGTGGTAAGTCCAAAAAAAACAGTAGTAGGCAGCTCTCGGTCTTAGGATGGTCTTCCTGAAAGATGAGTAACTAGAAAAAAAGAAAACACAGAGGCGCCAAACATGGCCTAGTATAGCCAGATACCAGATATAACAATTAACAGGGTAGCAATTGGATACTCACAAAGGAGACGCACCCAATGGTGCTATTGAAGCAGACTGGAGCCTCTCAGTGGTCCAGCTCACTGATGTGTCTCACGTATCAGTTGTGGTCCTTGGTGATGGTGATTAACAGGTTCCTGAGTGAACAAAAAATATGCAAACCATAGCCCAGTAACGTTTGTACAAGTGAATGGCAATCTGAGCAATCCTACTTACAAGATCCAAAGCACCTGCAGGTGCATACACTGCAAACTGGAACCAAACAGTCGCCCAGTAGACTGATCCCTCCAGGTGAAAGCAGATTAACTCTCAGGTGCCAATCAAAGTTTGAGCAGCATATAAATGATATAAAGATTGTCCAAAAAGCAAGTGTATTTCTGTAAAAATCTTTATTAAAATGCGACGCGTTTCTCAGCTATAACAAGCTGTTTCATCAGGCTAAAAAATTATAAAAACACATTCAGAATACACTTGCTTTATACAAAACTAAACCTACTAATTAGCCAATCAGATGGCTCCAACCTTGATGGTCATTAAGTGTTAGCACCTGTCTGCTAGAAGGTTGGTATGGCAACCAACAGCCCAAACATAATTTAGTACAGATACCAAACTTCAGCAGACCATACTAGTGACCGAATCATCGTTTGTGTGCATCAAAATAAATCATCATTGTGTATTGATGATAATAAAAAACATAAGCAAAACACTGTTAAGAACAGGAACACATTTCCTATAAAATTGTACTTCATGAAATATAAATAAACAAACTAATACATATAATGATATGTTTCCCATACCTATTCAGTCTACATAAATCGTGCTTTTATAATTTCAGCCTTAACTTCCTCTTAAAAAATGTTAAATTAAATATGCGACTTAATAACAAGTTAAGGACAGGCAAAGCAATGCTGTCAAACTTATTGTTAAACTAATGTTGCAAACCCAAGTGTTCGTTAATACGACTCCTGCTTCCTGATGTCAAATAGCACAATAGCTGATTCTTCAAAAATAAATGGGTGGAATTTGTTTGACGAAAATCTTGTGAGACCTTGATGACAGGTGTATATTAACAGCCGCTGGGTATAAGGCTATTTTATGTGCGATCCTTGTATGTCAGTGTGTTTACCACTGATCCGGTGGCTTGTCGATGTTTAACCGGGTTTATCTCTATATGCGGTATTGCCTAAACATTTGGGTGTAAACTATTTGTATAGCATAGAATCCTACACCAATGGCTGCTTTGGCCTGTGTAGGTGGGTGTGAACTATTCCTATAACGTATAAACATGTACCAATGATTGCATAGGCATGTGCAGATGGGATTGGCTTAACCTGACAACGTCAGCATACTGTGTGTCAAGCGTACAACCTCAATCTTGCGTGTAGAGGTGTCAACCCACGCAATCTCCGTGAACGACAGTTCAAATAACATTATGCGATCCAATCTATTTGGCAGGGGATGTTATATCCAAAGTATATCTAGGCTGCCTGCATTCATAAATAGAGCGTTGTGTCACAACTCTGAGCACCAAATGTAATACTGTCATAGACATCTAGTAGGCACTCGGTTCTAATCGAAACATATAGTATTATTATGTTGAATTTATCCGACCTTTGTAATCATATGCTGATAATAAAATATCAAATTGTGTTTATCCATGATGTGATGATATAGTGAGATTAGTGATGTGAGATAGGGTGATGTGCAGATTGTGCTGTAATGATCTGCCATCATCATGGTTATGAGTGGGAAGTGTATGATATTAATATGTGATTAACAACATGTAGTGTTAGATCGTTCTTAGTGAATATTATAAGTGTGATGTGTATGGTGTTAGTGTGTATTCTACTGTGAATGGTGTGTGGATCATACTTTAAGGAGAATGTAATGTGCTGTGCAAACGTGTGAGTGATGGCCCAATCCAACGGGCACTTCTAATAGTGATATTCTCTACGTGGTATATGAATAACATACTGCTAGAGATATAGGGGAAGGAAAATATGAAGAGAAAAGGAGGACTCTCTCATACCAAAATATAAAAGTACTTTCTAAACCAGATATTAGCCCTGGCTATAGGGCTAAAACAAAGGGGTTCAGGTGCAGGAATTAAGGTACCTATACCATCACCTTATTGGTCTAAGTGGGTATTAAAACCATATTTGTGACGTATAAGCAGTCAATGTTATTTATAAAAAACTAATAATAAGTTAAGGCACTGGTCATTTCACTAGTGTAAGGGGATACCGTCTTCTAGTAAATAGAGGTAGGCGCAGCATATGTCTGCTTTCTAAATCCATTGGATAGGGATAGGCACAGCTTAGGTCTGCTTTCTCGGTCCATGCATCAGCATAGTCGTGGAGGCCATATATAAAGAATTACACATCTGAAAGAATAATACCTGGGTTAACTAACCATTATTTGAGAATGTTTGATATAGGACCCTATATGGTACATGATACAAGGGAGCAGTCTGCCTTGTCGGGACACCCTAAGGTGAACGTGAAGGGATAATGGAAGGGACTCTTCCTGTGCCAATAGAAATTAGGCAGAGGCAAGTGAGTTCCCTAACCGTTGAACGGAGACAGGATTGTTCCCTATATATTCTGAGTAACCATAACTTGTTAGATCTGCCTTAGAGATGATTACGCTGGTAATAGGTCAGATCAAAAAGAAGCCATGTCTAGATTTTCATTCAAGCCATAAGGCTGTAATGTGACTAATTTCTTGATCCAAAAGGATTCTCTTCTCCTGAGAGTTATAAAAGCATCCTTATTGGATCTGGATATCATCTCTATGGGTGTTATCCTCATGGGGTCTTTGAGTGTTTTATGGAGATTCAGACAGTGTCTTGAGACACTGTGAGATTTAGATAATTTTTTGATGTTATATGAGTGTTCCCCCCATCTTTTTTTGACCCTGCGGCAAGTGCGGCCCACATATTGCACCCCACATTTGCAGCTAAGCAAATATATTACAAAAGATGTTTCACATGTTATACGATTCTGAATCACAAATGATTCTCCTGTAACAAAAGATGTGAACGATGATACTCTGTGTGTTATGAAACTGCACATACCACAACGTTTTCTAAAACATTTTGATACCATAAGTTTCTGTTTATTAATGTCCCGTGGAATGCCTGGGAATAAATTATTGTTGGTGTATTTGTCCCTGACAATTTTGCTCGGCGCTAGAGCTGTTTTTAGGGTTGGTGCCCTCCTATAAACTACCTTGGGTTTGTCACCCAAAAGTTGCTTAAGGGTAGGATCATTGGTAAGGATAGACCAATGTTTCTTGAGAATTTTATTTACTGCAAGGTGGTTAGAATTATATCTGGTAATGAAGAGGGGGGGATTAGTATCCTTGAAGACAGTCTGGTTTCCAGCTTTATTAATGAAGTAATTCGACCTATCTTCTTTCCTGACCCTATCCATCTCCCTGGATATCAGGTCTGGTGGATAGCCTTTTTCAAGAAATCTCTCGCCAATAATTTTGGCCTGTGTGTCATAATCATCAATTGATGAACAATTTCTCCTAATCCGTCTAAATTGTCCGTAAGGGACATTCGTTTTCCAACATTTATAGTGGTTGCTCTCAAAGTGGAGAAAACTGTTGCAATCAACTGTCTTGAAAAAGGTTTTTGATGATACGTGTCCATTTGGAGAACTACCAAGGACTAAATCAAGAAATTCAATTTGTTCCTTTTGAATGTTATATGTGAAAGATATCCCGAAGTTGTTATTATTCAAATGTGTGACAAAGTTATGGATATTTTCCTCAGTGCCTTTAAAGATGAAAAGGAGATCATCAATATAGCGGCCATAGAACACCAGGTTCGCTCCAAACTGTGAGTTGTAAATATACAGGTGTTCAAAGCTACCCATAAAAAGGTTAGCAAAGCTTGGAGCGAACCTGGTGCCCATGGCCGTCCCCTTCACTTGAAGGTAATATTTGCTCTGGTAGAGAAAGTAATTATGTTTCAATATGAAACTGATCAGTGTAATCAAAAAATCAACTTGTTCACCAGGCATATATTGATCCTCTTCCAGGTAGGATCGCACAGCTCTAATACCTAACTCGTGTTGGATGTTGGAGTATAAAGCTCCAACATCACATGTGATCCACCAGCATTGTTCATCAAAGGTATGGTTTTTGAGTTTCATCAATAAATCAGATGAGTCCCTTATATAGGAGGGTAAGGTTATAACAAATTTCTGTAAGAACTTATCAATATATGCTGATAGGGAATCAGTCAGGCTTCCTATTCCAGCAATAATGGGTCTACCTTGCGGTTTAATGGGGTCCTTGTGGACCTTGGGTAGATGGTAATAGAAGGCCGTGCACGGGTATTTGGGTAGACAAAAGTCTCTTTCCAGTTTGGTAATAATACCCATGTCAAAGCCTTTTTGTAAGATTCCCTGAAGTTGGTCATAGAACTTGGATGTAGGGTCCCCACATAACACCTCATAATACTCTTTATCATTGAGGATACGATCGGCTTCAGTTAAATAGTCCGGCATGTCCTGCAGGACTATCGCCCCACCCTTGTCTGCCTGTCTGATCACAAGGTCAGATCTTTTAATGAGTCTGGTCAAAGCTTTCTGTTCTTTATAGTTAAGATTATTTTTATATCTTAATTTTTTCTGCTTTTTGGCCAGTTTCTCTAGATCCTCCAACACTAGGTTGGCATATATCTCTATGTGGTTTCCACTACTCTTCGGTGGAACAAAAGAGGATTTTGGCCTCAAATTGGTATGAATATATCCATCATATAGATCTTCTATAAGCATGCTGGGTTCATATACCAGGCAGCCATCACTTAGATGGGCATCCATTAGGTCTGTGGTAATGGGTCTCATAGAATCATCTTTAAGCTTTTTTTCAGCAAAATATTTCTGTAGTGATAATTTTCTTACATAGCTGTTGATGTCTACAAACATCTCGTACATACTAAAATGGTTGGACGGGCTGAAAGAGAGACCCCTCCCCAGAACTCTAATCTCATCATCCGATAGTGGATGGGATGATAGATTAAAGATCCCCTTCTTTAATTTTTCTAATTTTTCCTTTTTGCGGGTGATGGATTTACCTCTAGATCCTCGTTTCCGAATGGTCTTTTTTGTCTTTGGGGCAAAGACGGTCCCCCATGGCCTTGCCATACCGGAGGATCCTGATGTAGGTGGCCTGGCCCTAAAAAAGGAGAAGGAACTTGTGGGGTGTTAGTATTCCTATTTTCACCATTTTTGTTCTCCAAGTTATGTAAAACTTGGAATCTGTTAGGATGTGAGAAGCTATGTTCCTGTGATCTTTGGTCAGTATCATTAGATCCCATCGTATGATGGTATGGTTGTTGCCTGTAAGTATTGTGATGGTTATGTCCTGGGCTATTGGAAGCTCCCTCAGTATGTTGTTGATACGTATTAAGTGTGGATGGGTACATATTGGAGGTGGAAGGATATTCCCTATTCTTGTGATAATGTTGATTTTGATTGTGTACCCTTTGGTTCGCATAATTGTTATGTGATTGGTGGCTCGGTGTAAAAGTTTTATGATGTGACATATTGGAGTTATATGTGTTAGGGGTGAAATTGGTGTTGGTCCACGGGGACTTTGTGTCCCTGTAGGGGGGACCAGGGGGTCTCCTGACTCCAGTCTGTATTTCACTTCTATTGTTGTTATCTGCATTATAATTCTCTTGGTTGTGCATGTATCTATTATGGCCATTATGTCTTGAAATCCTATTCACACGATTGTAGGTGTAGACTAAGCCCTTAGAATAATCATCATCATCTCTCTCCATTTTCTTGTTTTTATTGCTGATGATTTGCTGTTGATATTCATCAGCTTTATCATATGTGTTCTTCATAAGATTTTCAAATTGGGGTGATGATTTGTGTGTGTCTATTTCTTTTTGGAGGTTGTCAATTTCAAGGCCTACTTCATCTACCAACACCTGTCTGTGTTTGATCAAAATCTCCATAAGGGTCATAGAACAGGTGTTTAGAGGACTCTCCCATTCTTTGAGCACCCCTTCATTATTTTTGAAGGAGCAGTTTTTAAACATCCTAAGTCCCCTAGGGATCTGATTTTTATTCTTATATTTTTTGAGTGTATCAAGATCCCACCAGTGTCTGTGTTCTGTTTTTAGTAACGCCTCTAGTTTGTTAAAAGAGGACTGTAGAGACAGTGGTGGGTTAGATCCTACAGGACCTGACTGTTCTATGCATGCCCTCTTGTTAGCTCTTTCTGAAGATGACAGCATTTTTGAAAACAATAACAAACAATATTGTTATTCCAAATTGTTGGTTCTACCAATAAGTGATAAGTGTATGAATTGATACTAATAGAGTGATAATAATCAGCAACCTATAGTTTAAAAACTGATATAGGTAGGTGTGCGATCAAAATAGAGTAGGTTACTCTAATTTAGAGATAATAGATATATATAAAATGCTAAACTAAACAACAAACCACTATAATGGAGTACAGCTCCCCTATAGGTGACCTAGATAGTGTATAGAGGATGAAATGAGGGTGTAATACACATCAATGTGGACTTTATGTTGGTACACTTTTATATATATGTATGTTTCTGTATATATATATCTCTTATAAGTATTAATTTAGTTAACTGATATTGTTTGAACATATGTTTAGTTGTTAGGCTATAGGAGGCGCCCCCTAAGGGCAGTAATACACATTGATGTGTATTACACCCTCATTTCATCCTCTATACACTATCTAGGTCACCTATAGGGGAGCTGTACTCCATTATAGTGGTTTGTTGTTTAGTTTAGCATTTTATATATATCTATTATCTCTAAATTTGAGTAACCTACTCTATTTTGATCGCACACCTACCTATATCAGTTTTTAAACTATAGGTTGCTGATTATTATCACTCTATTAGTATCAATTCATACACTTATCACTTATTGGTAGAACCAACAATTTGGAATAACAATATTGTTTGTTATTGTTTTCAAAAATGCTGTCATCTTCAGAAAGAGCTAACAAGAGGGCATGCATAGAACAGTCAGGTCCTGTAGGATCTAACCCACCACTGTCTCTACAGTCCTCTTTTAACAAACTAGAGGCGTTACTAAAAACAGAACACAGACACTGGTGGGATCTTGATACACTCAAAAAATATAAGAATAAAAATCAGATCCCTAGGGGACTTAGGATGTTTAAAAACTGCTCCTTCAAAAATAATGAAGGGGTGCTCAAAGAATGGGAGAGTGCTCTAAACACCTGTTCTATGACCCTTATGGAGATTTTGATCAAACACAGACAGGTGTTGGTAGATGAAGTAGGCCTTGAAATTGACAACCTCCAAAAAGAAATAGACACACACAAATCATCACCCCAATTTGAAAATCTTATGAAGAACACATATGATAAAGCTGATGAATATCAACAGCAAATCATCAGCAATAAAAACAAGAAAATGGAGAGAGATGATGATGATTATTCTAAGGGCTTAGTCTACACCTACAATCGTGTGAATAGGATTTCAAGACATAATGGCCATAATAGATACATGCACAACCAAGAGAATTATAATGCAGATAACAACAATAGAAGTGAAATACAGACTGGAGTCAGGAGACCCCCTGGTCCCCCCTACAGGGACACAAAGTCCCCGTGGACCAACACCAATTTCACCCCTAACACATATAACTCCAATATGTCACATCATAAAACTTTTACACCGAGCCACCAATCACATAACAATTATGCGAACCAAAGGGTACACAATCAAAATCAACATTATCACAAGAATAGGGAATATCCTTCCACCTCCAATATGTACCCATCCACACTTAATACGTATCAACAACATACTGAGGGAGCTTCCAATAGCCCAGGACATAACCATCACAATACTTACAGGCAACAACCATACCATCATACGATGGGATCTAATGATACTGACCAAAGATCACAGGAACATAGCTTCTCACATCCTAACAGATTCCAAGTTTTACATAACTTGGAGAACAAAAATGGTGAAAATAGGAATACTAACACCCCACAAGTTCCTTCTCCTTTTTTAGGGCCAGGCCACCTACATCAGGATCCTCCGGTATGGCAAGGCCATGGGGGACCGTCTTTGCCCCAAAGACAAAAAAGACCATTCGGAAACGAGGATCTAGAGGTAAATCCATCACCCGCAAAAAGGAAAAATTAGAAAAATTAAAGAAGGGGATCTTTAATCTATCATCCCATCCACTATCGGATGATGAGATTAGAGTTCTGGGGAGGGGTCTCTCTTTCAGCCCGTCCAACCATTTTAGTATGTACGAGATGTTTGTAGACATCAACAGCTATGTAAGAAAATTATCACTACAGAAATATTTTGCTGAAAAAAAGCTTAAAGATGATTCTATGAGACCCATTACCACAGACCTAATGGATGCCCATCTAAGTGATGGCTGCCTGGTATATGAACCCAGCATGCTTATAGAAGATCTATATGATGGATATATTCATACCAATTTGAGGCCAAAATCCTCTTTTGTTCCACCGAAGAGTAGTGGAAACCACATAGAGATATATGCCAACCTAGTGTTGGAGGATCTAGAGAAACTGGCCAAAAAGCAGAAAAAATTAAGATATAAAAATAATCTTAACTATAAAGAACAGAAAGCTTTGACCAGACTCATTAAAAGATCTGACCTTGTGATCAGACAGGCAGACAAGGGTGGGGCGATAGTCCTGCAGGACATGCCGGACTATTTAACTGAAGCCGATCGTATCCTCAATGATAAAGAGTATTATGAGGTGTTATGTGGGGACCCTACATCCAAGTTCTATGACCAACTTCAGGGAATCTTACAAAAAGGCTTTGACATGGGTATTATTACCAAACTGGAAAGAGACTTTTGTCTACCCAAATACCCGTGCACGGCCTTCTATTACCATCTACCCAAGGTCCACAAGGACCCCATTAAACCGCAAGGTAGACCCATTATTGCTGGAATAGGAAGCCTGACTGATTCCCTATCAGCATATATTGATAAGTTCTTACAGAAATTTGTTATAACCTTACCCTCCTATATAAGGGACTCATCTGATTTATTGATGAAACTCAAAAACCATACCTTTGATGAACAATGCTGGTGGATCACATGTGATGTTGGAGCTTTATACTCCAACATCCAACACGAGTTAGGTATTAGAGCTGTGCGATCCTACCTGGAAGAGGATCAATATATGCCTGGTGAACAAGTTGATTTTTTGATTACACTGATCAGTTTCATATTGAAACATAATTACTTTCTCTACCAGAGCAAATATTACCTTCAAGTGAAGGGGACGGCCATGGGCACCAGGTTCGCTCCAAGCTTTGCTAACCTTTTTATGGGTAGCTTTGAACACCTGTATATTTACAACTCACAGTTTGGAGCGAACCTGGTGTTCTATGGCCGCTATATTGATGATCTCCTTTTCATCTTTAAAGGCACTGAGGAAAATATCCATAACTTTGTCACACATTTGAATAATAACAACTTCGGGATATCTTTCACATATAACATTCAAAAGGAACAAATTGAATTTCTTGATTTAGTCCTTGGTAGTTCTCCAAATGGACACGTATCATCAAAAACCTTTTTCAAGACAGTTGATTGCAACAGTTTTCTCCACTTTGAGAGCAACCACTATAAATGTTGGAAAACGAATGTCCCTTACGGACAATTTAGACGGATTAGGAGAAATTGTTCATCAATTGATGATTATGACACACAGGCCAAAATTATTGGCGAGAGATTTCTTGAAAAAGGCTATCCACCAGACCTGATATCCAGGGAGATGGATAGGGTCAGGAAAGAAGATAGGTCGAATTACTTCATTAATAAAGCTGGAAACCAGACTGTCTTCAAGGATACTAATCCCCCCCTCTTCATTACCAGATATAATTCTAACCACCTTGCAGTAAATAAAATTCTCAAGAAACATTGGTCTATCCTTACCAATGATCCTACCCTTAAGCAACTTTTGGGTGACAAACCCAAGGTAGTTTATAGGAGGGCACCAACCCTAAAAACAGCTCTAGCGCCGAGCAAAATTGTCAGGGACAAATACACCAACAATAATTTATTCCCAGGCATTCCACGGGACATTAATAAACAGAAACTTATGGTATCAAAATGTTTTAGAAAACGTTGTGGTATGTGCAGTTTCATAACACACAGAGTATCATCGTTCACATCTTTTGTTACAGGAGAATCATTTGTGATTCAGAATCGTATAACATGTGAAACATCTTTTGTAATATATTTGCTTAGCTGCAAATGTGGGGTGCAATATGTGGGCCGCACTTGCCGCAGGGTCAAAAAAAGATGGGGGGAACACTCATATAACATCAAAAAATTATCTAAATCTCACAGTGTCTCAAGACACTGTCTGAATCTCCATAAAACACTCAAAGACCCCATGAGGATAACACCCATAGAGATGATATCCAGATCCAATAAGGATGCTTTTATAACTCTCAGGAGAAGAGAATCCTTTTGGATCAAGAAATTAGTCACATTACAGCCTTATGGCTTGAATGAAAATCTAGACATGGCTTCTTTTTGATCTGACCTATTACCAGCGTAATCATCTCTAAGGCAGATCTAACAAGTTATGGTTACTCAGAATATATAGGGAACAATCCTGTCTCCGTTCAACGGTTAGGGAACTCACTTGCCTCTGCCTAATTTCTATTGGCACAGGAAGAGTCCCTTCCATTATCCCTTCACGTTCACCTTAGGGTGTCCCGACAAGGCAGACTGCTCCCTTGTATCATGTACCATATAGGGTCCTATATCAAACATTCTCAAATAATGGTTAGTTAACCCAGGTATTATTCTTTCAGATGTGTAATTCTTTATATATGGCCTCCACGACTATGCTGATGCATGGACCGAGAAAGCAGACCTAAGCTGTGCCTATCCCTATCCAATGGATTTAGAAAGCAGACATATGCTGCGCCTACCTCTATTTACTAGAAGACGGTATCCCCTTACACTAGTGAAATGACCAGTGCCTTAACTTATTATTAGTTTTTTATAAATAACATTGACTGCTTATACGTCACAAATATGGTTTTAATACCCACTTAGACCAATAAGGTGATGGTATAGGTACCTTAATTCCTGCACCTGAACCCCTTTGTTTTAGCCCTATAGCCAGGGCTAATATCTGGTTTAGAAAGTACTTTTATATTTTGGTATGAGAGAGTCCTCCTTTTCTCTTCATATTTTCCTTCCCCTATATCTCTAGCAGTATGTTATTCATATACCACGTAGAGAATATCACTATTAGAAGTGCCCGTTGGATTGGGCCATCACTCACACGTTTGCACAGCACATTACATTCTCCTTAAAGTATGATCCACACACCATTCACAGTAGAATACACACTAACACCATACACATCACACTTATAATATTCACTAAGAACGATCTAACACTACATGTTGTTAATCACATATTAATATCATACACTTCCCACTCATAACCATGATGATGGCAGATCATTACAGCACAATCTGCACATCACCCTATCTCACATCACTAATCTCACTATATCATCACATCATGGATAAACACAATTTGATATTTTATTATCAGCATATGATTACAAAGGTCGGATAAATTCAACATAATAATACTATATGTTTCGATTAGAACCGAGTGCCTACTAGATGTCTATGACAGTATTACATTTGGTGCTCAGAGTTGTGACACAACGCTCTATTTATGAATGCAGGCAGCCTAGATATACTTTGGATATAACATCCCCTGCCAAATAGATTGGATCGCATAATGTTATTTGAACTGTCGTTCACGGAGATTGCGTGGGTTGACACCTCTACACGCAAGATTGAGGTTGTACGCTTGACACACAGTATGCTGACGTTGTCAGGTTAAGCCAATCCCATCTGCACATGCCTATGCAATCATTGGTACATGTTTATACGTTATAGGAATAGTTCACACCCACCTACACAGGCCAAAGCAGCCATTGGTGTAGGATTCTATGCTATACAAATAGTTTACACCCAAATGTTTAGGCAATACCGCATATAGAGATAAACCCGGTTAAACATCGACAAGCCACCGGATCAGTGGTAAACACACTGACATACAAGGATCGCACATAAAATAGCCTTATACCCAGCGGCTGTTAATATACACCTGTCATCTAGGTCTCACAAGATTTTCGTCAAACAAATTCCACCCATTTATTTTTGAAGAATCAGCTATTGTGCTATTTGACATCAGGAAGCAGGAGTCGTATTAACGAACACTTGGGTTTGCAACATTAGTTTAACAATAAGTTTGACAGCATTGCTTTGCCTGTCCTTAACTTGTTATTAAGTCGCATATTTAATTTAACATTTTTTAAGAGGAAGTTAAGGCTGAAATTATAAAAGCACGATTTATGTAGACTGAATAGGTATGGGAAACATATCATTATATGTATTAGTTTGTTTATTTATATTTCATGAAGTACAATTTTATAGGAAATGTGTTCCTGTTCTTAACAGTGTTTTGCTTATGTTTTTTATTATCATCAATACACAATGATGATTTATTTTGATGCACACAAACGATGATTCGGTCACTAGTATGGTCTGCTGAAGTTTGGTATCTGTACTAAATTATGTTTGGGCTGTTGGTTGCCATACCAACCTTCTAGCAGACAGGTGCTAACACTTAATGACCATCAAGGTTGGAGCCATCTGATTGGCTAATTAGTAGGTTTAGTTTTGTATAAAGCAAGTGTATTCTGAATGTGTTTTTATAATTTTTTAGCCTGATGAAACAGCTTGTTATAGCTGAGAAACGCGTCGCATTTTAATAAAGATTTTTACAGAAATACACTTGCTTTTTGGACAATCTTTATATCATTTATATGCTGCTCAAACTTTGATTGGCACCTGAGAGTTAATCTGCTTTCACCTGGAGGGATCAGTCTACTGGGCGACTGTTTGGTTCCAGTTTGCAGTGTATGCACCTGCAGGTGCTTTGGATCTTGTAAGTAGGATTGCTCAGATTGCCATTCACTTGTACAAACGTTACTGGGCTATGGTTTGCATATTTTTTGTTCACTCAGGAACCTGTTAATCACCATCACCAAGGACCACAACTGATACGTGAGACACATCAGTGAGCTGGACCACTGAGAGGCTCCAGTCTGCTTCAATAGCACCATTGGGTGCGTCTCCTTTGTGAGTATCCAATTGCTACCCTGTTAATTGTTATATCTGGTATCTGGCTATACTAGGCCATGTTTGGCGCCTCTGTGTTTTCTTTTTTTCTGTTTAGTGATGTTACTGGGTTTGTAAGCGTAAGCATGACATCATCAGCATATAATGTTATTTTATAATCAGGATTATTAATAGTGATCCCTGAAATATTTGGGTTTTGAGGTATGTTTGCCGCTAAAGCTTCCATAGCCATTATAAATAGAACGGGTGAAAGTGGGCATCCCTGGCATATGCCGTTTGAGATCTTAAGTGATGCTAATAGGGAATCATTTAGACTAATTTTAGCTGTAGGGGAGTTATATAAAGCAAAAAAAATTCCTGTCAAAGGTGTTCCAAACCCGAATTTACCCAGTACGGCCCTTAGAAATTCCCAATTGAGCCTATCAAAGGCCTTTTCTGCCTCTATAGATAAAAATATTGATGGTACCTTATTTTTGGAAACATAGTCTAAGAGGTTAATTATTTTGGTGGTATTGTCCCTAACTTCGCGATTTGGGTAAATCCCGCCTGGTTAGTGTGTATTAACATAGGGAGAACTTTATTGATTCGGGTTGCTAATATTTTCGAAAACAGCTTGATAGCTACGTTCAGGAATGATATAGGCCTAAATTTAGCTGGCGTAGGGTTTTTTCCAGGTTTAGGCATGACAGTTATATGAGCTTCTACCATACTGTTGGGAAATGGGTTGTTGTTGTTCACCTTATTAAAAAGTGTGAGAAGTATTGGGGTCAAGATTTCTTTAAAAGCTTGGTAGTAGTGAACTGAAAAACTGTCTGGGCCTGGAGCTTTACCTGTATTCAGGTTTTTGATGGCTTGAGCCAGTTCTAACTGGGATATCGGTGCATCTACTTCTTTCATCTGTTCTTCAGAAATGGTTTAGTGTTCCCTAGGTATGTGGTTATATTGGGTTCCAGGTCCAATTGGAATTCTGGAGTAGCCAGGTTATATAGCCTGGATTAATAATCCCTAAATTGCTCTACGATAGCTGAAGTGGTATGTATTTTTTGCTTTTCATGGGTGTGTAATTCATGCACAACGGATTTTAATTTTTTGGCTTTCAGATATCTGGCCATCATTTTTCCCGCTTTATTTCCTTTATAGAAGAGCGGTTTATTTTTTTTATTTTAAAATTAACAGGAAGTGCATTTCTGCTAGCTGTTCCATGTGATAGAAGCTAACTCGCTGACAAGGAAGGTTCCTACAGCTTTGTTGGTAGACAGTGGCACATTCATCCATTTATTTTCAGCTCAGGAGCATCAGTTTTTTATTTAAAAAAAAAAAACGTTCTACTACATATTAAGGTGAGCTCCTGCAACCACAAATATATTTTGTTAATGAAATGCAGAGATTTATATAGTGCTGTTTTCATAGACATCTTGGCCAAGATACACGTTGAGTACAACTGATAAGTGGAACATTATTTTGTGCTTGATCAGGTAATACAAGTTGGTTCGCATTTTTAATGCAGGCGATACTTATATCGCATGCCCAATGCTTTCAATGGAAAGTAGCAGTTGCGTTGTCATTGCGCTTATATTACAAGTCGCTGGTTAAGCTTTGCGCTTGTGCAATCTATGAAATAAATAGTTAATAAAGAAAAAAGTGTTAAAGAGATAAGGTCTATGACAAAGGGCAGGAGTGAGTCATAAGTGTGTGTGGGTATGTGTGTGTATATGTGTCAAGTTTTATATTTAAAATTGAACGTGTATAGCAAAGAAGTAAATGAAAAATTTCACTACTTGAGATGATTTTTTGTGTGCTCAATTAACTTGGCATTGAAACATTCTCGGATATGAATTATTTTAGTACAGCACCTAACAGAAATCTATTATCCGAGGAAAATTACACATCAGTTATTTGTGCACAATAAATATTAACGACTGACTTCGTAATCTGTGCTCAAAAATGCAAGTGGTATAGATTGCTCACAAACCTTATTTGCATTTCATACCACGTGCGTTTTAAACTTTGTAGTCAATATAATATCAATGTTAATTGCATGGAATCTTTAAAAGTAGTTTGTTTTTTCCTTGTAAACCAAATGTGTTGCACTGTTTTGACCTGTTTGCATCTATTACCACAGGAGTTAAAGGCTACAGCTGCACTATTTGTAATGCAGCATTCACTACAAATGGCAGTCTGACAAGGCATATGTCAACACACATAAGCATGAAACCCTATAAGTGTCCTTTTTGTGAAGAAACATTCAGGACAACAGTTCACTGCAAGAAGCACATGAAGAAACATCAGAATATATCCACAGCTCTTGTTTCTGATAATGATTGTACTGCAAGGGAAGAGGGTAAGGACAAAATATTTTTTCTATGATGCATTTTATTACTGATAAAAGGCACATAAAAGTATAGCACTCTTAAAAGTGAATGGCAAGTCTGTGAAATAATTCCAAGCACAGAAGCCTATAGAGATCTTTATTATACTCCAGTCAGCAGTCATGTTCATAAAATGTTAAACAGTACCTTGTGAATTATTTTAGCTTCTAGATCTCTCTCTGTTATCAGTACTGTTCAGAGAGCTCTGAGATTGTTCTCTTTCTGTTGAAACGTTTCACCATGACATTGTTACTATAAACCATTTAAACCTTACAAACAACAATAGCATGGCTTTGCAATATGTCCCTGTAAGTATATTAAGGGGTTTCTCAAGTATGTTTAGGGATTTAATAAGGCTGATGATGAAAGCTTTTATTTTTTATTTTTTTTGCTCTCAAAACAAGAGCAACAGGACATGGGGTCGGGAATTCTAATTAGAGGGTAGCAGGTTCAGGATTAATTTGATGTAGCATTTCTTTACAGAACGGTTGGTTGATTATGCAATAAACTTCTTATAGAGGTGGTAAAGACAAATATATTAAGTGAATTCAAGAATGCTTGGGATATGTATACAACTACCCTAAGAACGAGACTGACAGGATTTGTTCTTAGATGACATACAAATCTATGCTTCTATTATGCTGAATTGTCTGAAGAATTTAGAATGTTGCTGATCCCATTTTGAAGTTTCTCATACTCTTGTGGTCTGCTGAGGGTTAACCCTCTGGCTGCCAGGGAGGACTACCATGTATTTCTTCACCACTTCTTACCACCCCCCTGGCAGCTAAGGAAATTGAGAATGCAAGTTTGTTTGCAGCTAGGAGTTAGGCTTGGAGCTAAATTTAAAAACAAACAAAAATAACGCTGGGCGCAGACAAAATAGAATGGTCACTACTATGCTATAGTTTTTGCTTCACGTGCCTGCAGCGCTCTTCCAAGCCTCTCTCCTATTTTAATTCATTAAATATGCCTGATGTGGAAGCCTTTTCATACTCTGTGCCACCATTTTGGAACACAGATATTCGTGTACCTTGTCACAGAAGAGGTGCACACTCATGATGTTGCCAGGTTTTTATTATGTGCTTTAGGCTATCACACATGATAAAGAGCAGGAGGCTTACATTTTTGTAAGTGCTGCATTGCTTTATATTATTCCTTCTTGTATTTTTTATATATTTTTAAAACTGCGTAAAAGATCATACTCTCTATCATGCATGCTAACCCCAAGCAAATGATATGCTGGTAACATCACTGATCTGTGAGTGTGAACCACTTCTTTCACAGGGTATGAGGATACCTGTGCTTTAAGATGGTGGTGCCCAGTATGAAAAGGCAGAGCTCTTCAGCATCGTAAACCTTTAAGGTGTTTAAATAGGAGAACAGCTTTAAAATTAGCTGCAGGCACAGGAGGAAATACAATAGCATGGTGAGCAGTAACTACTGTAGTTTTGCTCAGCAGTTTTATTCCCCTATAAGTGTTATTAAACTTTGTCATTTTTTAAAACATAATCACTTTACAAGTTGCAATTATGCCAGGTAGCATTTCAGAATTTAACTCATTAATGTTGCAGTACTGTAAGTCATGTGATAATTTAGTACAGTTCTTCTATTGCTAGTTATGGAAGCATTGCAGAACGTGCACTGAAAACATTACACACACACACCACCCTAAGCATTAATACATGCATGTATAAACAGAGAAGGTCAATTAATTGATTAGCAAAAACTAGGTCCCCTAATGGATGAATCCTTTTTTCTTGTATTTGTCTATTCTCTGTATTTGTTACTGACTAAAATGTATACTGTGTGTGTGTGTGTGTGTGTGTATATATATATATATATATATATATATATATACAGTGTGTGTGTGTATATATATATATATATATATATATATATATATATATATAATGTTCACAGTAGAGCGCACTCCCACCTTCAAGATTAACTACCTGGATTTGTGCAAAAAGTGCTTTATTGACACATAGGAAAATCAGTGATGTATATGTATTCGGGATCAATAACCCTTCATCAGACTAAGTGAAATTGTGAAAAACAAACAGTGTATATAACAGGTGTTAGTCCCACCCCCAATCAGAGAGGAACAGCCTATAAGTGTCATCATGTGAGTCATATACATAATAGACAAAAATAATTACGTAATTTCTGTACCAGTCAGTACAATAAGTGAACAAACTTAGAATAATCCATTTACACAGGGCTTTAAAAGTGCATAAAATAAACTCATTAATGTGTTCACATAGGAGCTCTCTCCTTTATAGTTATAGATTGGCTTGATAGCGATTAACGGATATAACCTAAATCTATCTATTCAACATTCACATATATATATATATATATATATATATATATATATATATATATATAATGTATCAAAAATCTAAACAAGGGATTAACAACATTCACGGGAGACAAACTCACGTTTGGTTAGTGGGCGTTACCATCCGGAGATCATCAAACGTCACAGGCTGACACAGCCAATCAGGTTGTTGCTGCATTACACACGTAAATCAATGGAAACAGGTTAGCCCAAAGACTCACAGCGTGTGTGTGATGGGCGTTGCCAGTGGTGTCGTCATGAGGGATGGACCAGTACAACATCAGCCATTATCTAAATGTGCAAACATATAAGGAAATAAAACATAGATCAAAACGAACACAATTCATCCCTGACAGGCAGTGTCAAATACACATTGCGTATAAAAAATAGGAGTATCACTCAAAACGTAATATGCCAGATCAGGCTCTTGTACTGTAGTTAGAACACATGTAAGCACTAGACTATGACAGGGAATGGGTAATAGGCACTGCTAGCAGAGACTGATGATAATCCTGCTTTTCCTTCTTAATATGAGGAGAGTCCACAGCTTCATTCCTTACTTGTGGGAAATACTGACCCTGGCCACCAGGAGGAGACAAAGACACCCCAGCCAAAGGCTTAAATACCTCCCCCACTTCCCTCATCCCCCAGTCATTCTTTACTTTCTATTTTCTGAAGCTTGGTTTGGGGATGTGCAAGACCCAAGGGTACTGGAGGTTATCGCTCAGGGATACAGGATAGGTTTCAAGTCTTATCTTCCCAGGGGCAGTTTCCTTTTATCAAACCTGTCTTCATGGCCAGAAAAGAGAGAAGCTTTTCTAGGGTGTGTGAGGGATATCTCTTCCCGGGGGTCATTGTACCGGTACCTCCAGCAGAGAGAAGTCTGGGATACTACTCAAACCTTTTTGTGGTGCCAAAGAAGGAGGGTACTTTTTGTCCGATTCTGGACCTAAAGTGCTTAAACAAATTCCTGACTGTCCCCTCATTCAAGATGAAGACAATAAGGTCCATTCTTCCCTTAGTCTAGAATTGACAATTCATGACAACGATAGACCTGAAGGATGCCTACCTTCAGGTCCCTATCCACAAGGAACACTTCAAGTTCCTAAGATTTGTGTTCCTGGACCAACACTTCCAGTTTATTGCACTTCCGTTTGGTCTAGCTACTGCTCCAAGAGTTTTTATGAAGGTTCTAGAGGCTCTGCTCGCAGTGGCCAGAACCAGAGGGATTGCAGTTGTGCCTTACTTAGACGATATTTTGGTTCAAGCACCATCCTGTCATCTGGCAGAGGACCATTCCAAAGCCCTTCTTTCTCTTCTTCGATCTCATGGATGGAAGATAAACTTAGAAAAGAGTTCTCTTATTCCCAGTACCAGGGTGGAATTCCTCGGTACGATAATAGACTCCATATCCATGAGGATATTTCTTACAGACCAGAGATATTCCAAGCTAACTTCTAGTTGTCTTGCCCTCCAGACCTCCTTCAGGCCATCTGTGGCTCAGTGTATAAAGGTAATTGGACTCATGGTGTCCTGCATGGACATCATCCCCTTTGCCAGATTCCATCTCAGAACTCTTCAGCTGTGCATGCTGAGACAGTGGAACAGCAATCATTCAGATCTGTCTCAACAGATTTCTCTGGACAGCCGGTCTAGAGAATTGCTCTCCTGGTGGCTCTGTCCAGACCTCCTGTCCCAGAGGAATCCCTCCTCCCGATCAACATCTTGGAGCTTTGAGCGATCTTCAATGCTCTGAAGGCTTGGCCCCTTCTGGGTTCGGCCCAGTTTATCAGATTCCAATCGGACAACATAACCTTGGTGGCTTACATCAACCATCAAGAGGAACGAGGAGCTCCCTAGCAATGAGGGAAGTATCTTGGATTCTGGAATGGGCGGAGGCCCACAACTGCTCACTGTCAGCGATCCCCATTCCGGGTGTGGACAACTGGGAAGCAGATTTCCTCAGCAGACAATCTTTTCATTTGGAGGAATGTTCTCTCCATCCCGAGGTGTTTGCAGAGATTTGCAGTAGATAGCGAACACCAGAGATAGATCTCATGTTGTCCCGGCTCAATTCCAAGCTACCCAGATATGGGTCGAGGTCCAGGGATCCTCAGGCGGAGCTAATAGATGCATTAGCAGTGCCTTGGAGGTTTGGTCTGATCTACATTTTCTCGCCATTACCACTTCTACCTCGTGTAGTGGCCCGCATCAAGCAGGAGCGAGTATCAGTGATTCTAATTGCTCCATTGTGGCCTTGGAGGATGTGGTTCGCGGATCTGGTGTTGATGTCCTCATCTCCTCCATGGAGATTACCTTGTTGCAGGGATCTGCTGGAACAAGGTCTTTTTGTTCATCAAAATCTAGATTCTCTGAGGCTGACTGCGTGGAGATTGAAGGCTTAGTCCTAGCCAAGAGAGGTTTTTCTGAGTTATTGATACTCTCATTCAAGCTTTTAAGCAGGTTACTCATCACATATATCATAAGGTGTGGAAGACATACTTATTCTGGTGTGTAGAGCATGGATTTCCCTGGCATAAAGTCAGGGTTTCCAGGATTCTTTCCTTTCTCCAGCTTGGTCTGGAGAAGGGCCTTTCGGCTAGCTCCCTTAAGGGAAAGATTTCGGCCCTCTCTGTTTTACTGCACAAAAGGCTCCCTGAACTTCCAGACAATCCAGTCTTTTGTTCAGGCTCTGACTACAATCAGGCCTGTGTTTCGATCTAGTGCTCCTCCTTGGAGTTTAATTCTTGTTCTTAAGATTTTGCAGAGGGCTCCGTTTAAGCCTACGCACAGACTTGACATTAAATTACTGTCTTGGAAGGTTCTTTTTTACTGGCTATTGCTTTGACACACAGAGTATCTGAGATGACTGCCTTGCAATGTGAGCCCCTTTACCTAGTTTTAGGTTAGGGTTAGGTTTTCTTCCTATTGTTGTTTCAGATCGCAACATCAACCAGGAGATTATCGTTCCTTTCTTGTGTCCTAACCCTTTTTCTTCGAAGGAGCTGTTACTTTATAATTTGGATGTGGTTCAGGCCTTGAAGTTCTAGCTTCAAGCTACTATGGAGTTTAGACAGACTTCTTCTTTGTTTGTTGTTTATTCTGGGAAGCGTAAGGGGAAGAAAGCCTCAGCCACTTCCTTATCTTTTTGGTTGAGGAGCATTATTCGCTTAGCATATGAAACAGCGGGATTTAAGCCTCCTCAGAGGATTAAGGCTCATTCAACTAGAGCAGTGGCTTCCTCTTGGGCCTTCAAAAATGAAGCCTCTATGGAGCAGATTTTTAAGGCGGCCACTTGGTCCTCCTTACATACCTTTTCAAAACTTTACAAATTTGACGTTTTTGCTTCGGCTGAAGCATCTTTTGGGAGAAAGGTTTTGCAGGCTGTGGTGCCCTCAGAATAGGGTCTGCCTCTCCTTTTTTACCCTCCCGTTTTCATTCAATGTCCTCTAGAGCTTGGGTATATGTTTCCCACAAGTAAGGAATGAAGCCGTGAACTCTCCTCATATTAAGAAGGAAAACATAAATTATGCTTACCAGATAATTTCTTTTCCTTCTGTATGATGAGAGTCCATGACCACCGCACGTTTTCTCCGTTGGGCGGACCTAAATTTTTGTTTTGTTCTTCTGGCACTATTTATACCCTGATATTTCTCCTACTGTTCCTTGTTCCCTCTGCAGAATGACTGGGGGATTAGGAAAGTGTGGGAGGTATTTAAGCCTTTGGCTGGGGTGTCTTTGCCTCCTCCTGGTGGCCAGGTTCAGTATTTCCCACAAGTAAGGAATGAAGCAGTGGATTCTCCTCATACAGAAGGAAAGGGAATTATATGGTAAGTATAATTTATGTTTTTATAACATTAGTTTGTTGTATTGTGTCTATTTGTAGGATAGCCGTTCTGCACTGAATCTGTATCTATTCAGAGCGCTTAGATACTCTGTAGTGGTAGTATCTAGTCATGTTGATACTACATATGTTTCTGGATAATTATACCTAATTTTTTCTCTACTATATAGCTCAGAAAGTTCCCTATATAGACCGTTACATTCATTATAGATTGACCACAGCCAGATTATTATTTGACTGCTAATACATGAGAATCTGTTGTAGTAATACAACCTAATCATTGGTTAAAATAGGGTAATGGCACAGAGGGTGCACATCCCATATTTCTACCAAACGATCGTTAGTGAGAGGTGGTGAACAATCCTGTACGAAGTACCCGTTACATTTTGTTTATGATAAACTTAACCTCTGTACCAGCTGGTAGGTCTCTTTAGGATGTTTTATCGATATAACTCTGTGTCTACTCACACCACTACTTGTGTAAATTATTATCTACTGACTAACTCAGTTTATGATCATCATCAGTATTTGCGAGCAGTGCCTATTACCCATAATTATTAAGTTATTTAATATTCCCTGTCATGGTCTAGTGCTTACATGTGTTCTAACTACATTACGAGTGCCTGAAATGGCATATTACATTTTGAGTGATACCCCTATTTTTTATACGCAATGTGTATTTGAAACTGCCTGTTAGGGATGGATTGTGTTCTTTTTGATCTATGTTTTATTTCCTAACATGTTTGCACATTTAGATATTGGCTGATAGGTTGTTCTGGTCCATCCCACATGATGACGCTACTGGCAACGCCCATCACACACATGCTGTGAGTCTTTGGGATAACCTGTTTCCATTGATTTACGTGTGTAATGCAGCAACAACCTGATTGGATGTGTCAGCCTGTGACGTTTGATGATCTTTGAATGGTCACGACCACTACCCAAACGTGTGGCGTCTTCCGTGCAGCATGGCGCTGACATTGTTTGGCGTGAGTTTGTCTCCCCTGAATGTTGTTAATCCCTTGTTTAGATTTTTGATACATTTTTTATATATATATATATATATAGGAAATGAAAAGATGAAAGCACTCACTGGACTATGGACAACAGTGTCAATAAAATATCGTTTATTGTGACGTTTCGGGACCAACAGCGTCCCTTCTTCTGACAAGCAACAAGTGAAAACAGACAAACATATAAAGGCCCCTAAACCACTCCCCATAGTGAACTACCAATCCCAATGTGCCGTGTGCAAAAGTAAGTGAGCCGTGTGCAAAACCGGCAATGGTCTCCGTGTTATAATTTCAAATACACATAAATCTTGTTCAAACTTATTAAAGGTGTACATTGAATCATGCCTATCAATATGTCATAGTGTTTGTGTGTTGTTAATAACTGAAAAACTGTATCCGATCATACACATGCTCAATGTCTAACATAGTGCGTTAAACCTAATAGAAAGGTAAATAAAACCTGATAGGCGTAGATCACACGCCCCTATTGTGTGATAGGCTCAGCACATATGCCTCACAAGCACACACCTTCCAAAGAATCACAAGCCAACCGCGATAGCCACCCATGTAAACAACCGACCTGATTGGCTACATGTGACCAAACAGCCCCGCTGTCAATAGCGGTGGCGAAACTACTAGTCTAATGGTTGTCATGGTTCCCACCGACAGGTCCCCCTGCTGCATATCATTGCATAACAGCCCCACATACCTCTCATTGTGCACATTCTGAGTCCTACACGAACCGCATAACGTTGAACCGGCATTGCTCACAACTTACACCCTACGCCGTAACCACCATTGCCTTATCGCATAGTTGCTATGGAAACCCGTATGCAAAGCACAGATCCCGATTGCGGCTGTATGTTGTGCCTCCTCGTCACAACCCGTATGCAAAGCACAGATCCCGATTGCGGCTGTATGTTGTGCCTCCTCATCACAACATCCATGTTCACAAATCGCTATTCATTATATCACCAGCCGCCATTATCCTGATATAATGGTTACTATGGTAACCTGTATACACCACTAGTCTCGAATGTGACTAACAACCAAGAGCTCTATGCTTGTGTGCTTGTAATATGCGTGAATGGGTAATAATGAATAATATCATACCCAATTAAGTATCAGCATCAGAATGAACAACTGCTCTTTCTGTCCACCTCAGAGAGCCAACAGGACAACCACAGCACCTGTCAAGACAAAACATTCTCCACATTAGAGGGACCAATCAGAAACACAGTGTGCTATGGTCCTGCCAACCATCTGTCACAGATGGTGCTTGCCGTCGGACCACCCTATTTAAAACCATATATACAATACCCACTAATAATGGTGATAAATAAAATAATAAAATAATCTAATACTATTCAAACATGTAGAATAACTCGAAAACACACACCCCCTAAGTGTCAAACCCTCTAAGAACACGTCAGGGATGTACCCACCCCACTCGGGGGGCTACATCTCAAACTCCTTATGTATAAGAACTGACCACCTATGGAAAAAATATATATAAGTCCGTACACCAATATAAAAGTACTAACAATATTGATCATGGTGTACCCGTATGTATCCTAAAATAATCCAAAGCAAACAAAATCTTACATCCCCCTATATACCTCATATAAAATAACTTACCCAATCATATCCAGACGTCCAAAGTGATAGACACTGATCACCATACTTTTATCGCAACTATTGTCAAATCCATTGAGCATGTATAGAAAGCATACCAGTTACAGACAAAACCAAAGGTTGAAAGTGTAACCAGAGTGATGAAGCAAGATTAAAAACAAATAAAAACATAGCACCCCTCAACTAATAGCAATTTCCCAATAAAACATCTAACATATGAAAATCATGGAACACCATGGAAAGAAATTTCAACTCCAAAAGGGAGAAGTAACTCAAGAGTAGAAAGTAGACTCTCATTAATTAGCGATACACACAGTATCGCCCGCCCCCATGGGCATAGATCCAATGAATCAATGGACTCTCACAACACTGTATCAATGGACTCTCACAGCACATATCCATTATAGAAAGTTCTGCCACCCCGTCTGGATATTTAAACCTCTTGGGGCCAATGTACATAATTCATGTATCCAGCGTGCTTCTTTTCTCAGAAGGATCTTGGCTCGGTTTCCACCTCTGCGTAGGGCTGGCACGTGGTCAATTATTCTGAAGCGTAGGTCGCTCACAGTATGTCCTGCTTCAAGAAAGTGGCGAGCCACCGGATGTTCTGCCTTTCCCGTGTTAATTGCCGATCTAATGCTTGAACGGTGATTCGCCATCCTCACTCTGGCGTCATCCGTCGTCTTGCCAGTGTAAAATTTCCCACAAGGGCAATTAAGTAGGTATACGATGAATTGGGTTGTACATGTCAGGTAATATTTTATCTGATATCTTTTACGACAATCAGGATGTTGAAATGTCGTGCCAGTGTGCATACTGTTGCAAGTAACACAACTAATGCATTTGTAGCATCCAATTTTTCTCTTGAGCCATGTCTGTTTCTCATTTTTTATAGGGATATCAGTCTTAACCAGGAAGTCTCGTAGACTCCTACCCCTACGGTATGCCAGTCGTGGTGCTGCCCATTCAGTGAATGGTAGTGTGGGGTCACTCTGGAGAATCTTCCATTCTTCCTTTATTGCTTTGGCAATCTGATGCTGGTCTGGATTGTACGTGGTCACAAACGTGAGTTGGCGAGTTGGTGTACTTGTGGTACTTTGTTCTTGTTGGGCTAAAAGTGCCGATTCACGTTGTTGCTCTAAGTTCTTTCTATTGTACCCACGTTGAAGAAATCTTTGTGTCATTTCTGACATCTGTGTCTGCATCAGATCTATATTTGTGTTGTTTCTTATCACCCTTTGGTATTGGGCTTTAGGAATATTCCGTATGAGTGCAGGCTGGTGGCAACTTCTGGCATGTAATAGTGTGTTACGGTCTGTTTGCTTCCGGAACAGTGTGGTACCCAGCTTATTGGACGTTTTAAACACCCTGACATCTAAAAAATCAACTGTGACACTGTTGACCGAGTGCTGAAATTTAATAGTGCTATCCATCTCGTTTAAAGTAAGGATCCAGTCATTCAGGGCCTGTTCGCCATCACGCCATATCAAGAAGACGTCGTCTATATACCGACAATAGTATAAAATGGCATCCATTTCGTACACCTTCATTTGTATGGACTCATAGTCCGCCATAAACAGGTTGGCCAACGATGGTGCCATGTTTGACCCCATCGCGGTCCCTTCAATTTGTAAGTAAAAAGTGTTCTCGAACCGGAAAAAGTTGTTCTCCAGGCATATCTTTAGGAGATCCACCAGAACATCCTCTGGGGGTCCCACATAAGGACTCTTTCGTAGATGGTTGACCACGGCTGCGATCCCCAATTTGTGGGGAATTACCGTATACAGACTGCAGACATCCATCGTCACTAGTAGATCAGTGGGTTGTAACTCCTCAAGTTGGGTAATGGATCGAATGAAGGCGTTCGAGTCTTGTGTGTACGATTTCATTCTTTTAACCATCGGCTGCAGATGAAAGTCCAGAAACTCAGCGAGTGGTTGGAGGAGTGATCCCCTTGCTGAGACAATAGGCCTTCCCGGGGGGTGTGTGGGATCCTTATGGATTTTTGGTAACGTATAGATAATGGGTGTTATAGGATAGTCCCTTTTCAAAAATTTATGTTCCTGTATGGTTATACATCCCATTGCACACCACCTCTCGAGTTTCTCATCTATGTGTCTTTTCAATTGCTGGGTGGGATCCATTTTGAGGGTCCTGTAGGTCTTTCTATCCGTTAGTTGTCCCAACAGTTCTGATCTATATTCTTGCACATCCATCACGACCACCGCCCCTCCCTTATCCGCCGGGCGTATTATGATGGTCGTATCTTCTGCTAGTGTCTTTAATGCCTGTCTTTCTTCCTTTGACAGATTATCTGCTCTCCGCCTGTTGGGGATTTCTTTGGAGACATGACTCAGATAGTTTGTGTATGCAGTAATAGATGGATTTTGCGACTTTGGGTCAAAAGTTCCAGGTGTTCGGAAGGGTGTTGTTTCACTATTATCTGTCTTATAGTACTCCTTGAGTCTCAGATTCCTCCCAAATTTTTGAATGTCGATATAGGTGTCAAATGAATTAGACTTCATTGTTGGAACAAAGGATAAACCCTTATTCAATAGGGAGTTTTCTGGCTGTGAAAGCGGTCGCGAGCTGATATTGAATACATTATTAATCATCTCCTCTGTATTGGAGGGCGGCGTGACATGCCCCCCCCTCCTCGTGTGTGGCCTGTGCCTCGTCCTAAAAAACGAGCTGAAGAAGAGTTAGATGAAGTGTATGAGGTGCCTCTATTATTCGCTCCCCTCATGTTGTCCCACTGCAGTCCTCTGTTAGCACCTCTGGATCTTGTGGTGATGCCTCGATATGATGAGTCCCCGCTAGTTGTTGCCACCTCTGGGTCTGAGCTATCACCCGAGCTGGTATCCACCGTGTTGATGTTTCTTTTCGTGAATCTTCTTTCACGCCTTGATCTGTAGTTCTGTCTCTCATCCGGTGATAACATCCAACGATATACACTCTTATATGTGTAGTCCTGGTGAACTGTTTGGAGTTTTCGGTCTACTCCAAGAAGTGAGAACTGAAATCCGTGTGTTTGAAGCAGAACAACTCAACACACTTAGAGCAGATAAGAGTGTCGATTGGTTGGATAAACTGGCACAACAAGTCAAGCTATATAAACAAGAACTTATTGCATTCAAGAACCGAAAACTCCAAACAGTTCACCAGGACTACACATATAAGAGTGTATATCGTTGGATGTTATCACCGGATGAGAGACAGAACTACAGATCAAGGCGTGAAAGAAGATTCACGAAAAGAAACATCAACACGGTGGATACCAGCTCGGGTGATAGCTCAGACCCAGAGGTGGCAACAACTAGCGGGGACTCATCATATCGAGGCATCACCACAAGATCCAGAGGTGCTAACAGAGGACTGCAGTGGGACAACATGAGGGGAGCGAATAATAGAGGCACCTCATACACTTCATCTAACTCTTCTTCAGCTCGTTTTTTAGGACGAGGCACAGGCCACACACGAGGAGGGGGGGGCATGTCACGCCGCCCTCCAATACAGAGGAGATGATTAATAATGTATTCAATATCAGCTCGCGACCGCTTTCACAGCCAGAAAACTCCCTATTGAATAAGGGTTTATCCTTTGTTCCAACAATGAAGTCTAATTCATTTGACACCTATATCGACATTCAAAAATTTGGGAGGAATCTGAGACTCAAGGAGTACTATAAGACAGATAATAGTGAAACAACACCCTTCCGAACACCTGGAACTTTTGACCCAAAGTCGCAAAATCCATCTATTACTGCATACACAAACTATCTGAGTCATGTCTCCAAAGAAATCCCCAACAGGCGGAGAGCAGATAATCTGTCAAAGGAAGAAAGACAGGCATTAAAGACACTAGCAGAAGATACGACCATCATAATACGCCCGGCGGATAAGGGAGGGGCGGTGGTCGTGATGGATGTGCAAGAATATAGATCAGAACTGTTGGGACAACTAACGGATAGAAAGACCTACAGGACCCTCAAAATGGATCCCACCCAGCAATTGAAAAGACACATAGATGAGAAACTCGAGAGGTGGTGTGCAATGGGATGTATAACCATACAGGAACATAAATTTTTGAAAAGGGACTATCCTATAACACCCATTATCTATACGTTACCAAAAATCCATAAGGATCCCACACACCCCCCGGGAAGGCCTATTGTCTCAGCAAGGGGATCACTCCTCCAACCACTCGCTGAGTTTCTGGACTTTCATCTGCAGCCGATGGTTAAAAGAATGAAATCGTACACACAAGACTCGAACGCCTTCATTCGATCCATTACCCAACTTGAGGAGTTACAACCCACTGATCTACTAGTGATGATGGATGTCTGCAGTCTGTATACGGTAATTCCCCACAAATTGGGGATCGCAGCCGTGGTCAACCATCTACGAAAGAGTCCTTATGTGGGACCCCCAGAGGATGTTCTGGTGGATCTCCTAAAGATATGCCTGGAGAACAACTTTTTCCGGTTCGAGAACACTTTTTACTTACAAATTGAAGGGACCGCGATGGGGTCAAACATGGCACCATCGTTGGCCAACCTGTTTATGGCGGACTATGAGTCCATACAAATGAAGGTGTACGAAATGGATGCCATTTTATACTATTGTCGGTATATAGACGACGTCTTCTTGATATGGCGTGATGGCGAACAGGCCCTGAATGACTGGATCCTTACTTTAAACGAGATGGATAGCACTATTAAATTTCAGCACTCGGTCAACAGTGTCACAGTTGATTTTTTAGATGTCAGGGTGTTTAAAACGTCCAATAAGCTGGGTACCACACTGTTCCGGAAGCAAACAGACCGTAACACACTATTACATGCCAGAAGTTGCCACCAGCCTGCACTCATACGGAATATTCCTAAAGCCCAATACCAAAGGGTGATAAGAAACAACACAAATATAGATCTGATGCAGACACAGATGTCAGAAATGACACAAAGATTTCTTCAACGTGGGTACAATAGAAAGAACTTAGAGCAACAACGTGAATCGGCACTTTTAGCCCAACAAGAACAAAGTACCACAAGTACACCAACTCGCCAACTCACGTTTGTGACCACGTACAATCCAGACCAGCATCAGATTGCCAAAGCAATAAAGGAAGAATGGAAGATTCTCCAGAGTGACCCCACACTACCATTCACTGAATGGGCAGCACCACGGCTGGCATACCGTAGGGGTAGGAGTCTACGAGACTTCCTGGTTAAGACTGATATCCCTATAAAAAATGAGAAACAGACATGGCTCAAGAGAAAAATTGGATGCTACAAATGCATTAGTTGTGTTACTTGCAACAGTATGCACACTGGCACGACATTTCAACATCCTGATTGTCGTAAAAGATATCAGATAAAATATTACCTGACATGTACAACCCAATTCATCGTATACCTACTTAATTGCCCTTGTGGGAAATTTTACACTGGCAAGACGACGGATGACGCCAGAGTGAGGATGGCGAATCACCGTTCAAGCATTAGATCGGCAATTAACACGGGAAAGGCAGAACATCCGGTGGCTCGCCACTTTCTTGAAGCAGGACATACTGTGAGCGACCTACGCTTCAGAATAATTGACCACGTGCCAGCCCTACGCAGAGGTGGAAACCGAGCCAAGATCCTTCTGAGAAAAGAAGCACGCTGGATACATGAATTATGTACATTGGCCCCAAGAGGTTTAAATATCCAGACGGGGTGGCAGAACTTTCTATAATGGATATGTGCTGTGAGAGTCCATTGATACAGTGTTGTGAGAGTCCATTGATTCATTGGATCTATGCCCATGGGGGCGGGCGATACTGTGTGTATCGCTAATTAATGAGAGTCTACTTTCTACTCTTGAGTTACTTCTCCCTTTTGGAGTTGAAATTTCTTTCCATGGTGTTCCATGATTTTCATATGTTAGATGTTTTATTGGGAAATTGCTATTAGTTGAGGGGTGCTATGTTTTTATTTGTTTTTAATCTTGCTTCATCACTCTGGTTACACTTTCAACCTTTGGTTTTGTCTGTAACTGGTATGCTTTCTATACATGCTCAATGGATTTGACAATAGTTGCGATAAAAGTATGGTGATCAGTGTCTATCACTTTGGACGTCTGGATATGATTGGGTAAGTTATTTTATATGAGGTATATAGGGGGATGTAAGATTTTGTTTGCTTTGGATTATTTTAGGATACATACGGGTACACCATGATCAATATTGTTAGTACTTTTATATTGGTGTACGGACTTATATATATTTTTTCCATAGGTGGTCAGTTCTTATACATAAGGAGTTTGAGATGTAGCCCCCCGAGTGGGGTGGGTACATCCCTGACGTGTTCTTAGAGGGTTTGACACTTAGGGGGTGTGTGTTTTCGAGTTATTCTACATGTTTGAATAGTATTAGATTATTTTATTATTTTATTTATCACCATTATTAGTGGGTATTGTATATATGGTTTTAAATAGGGTGGTCCGACGGCAAGCACCATCTGTGACAGATGGTTGGCAGGATCATAGCACACTGTGTTTCTGATTGGTCCCTCTAATGTGGAGAATGTTTTGTCTTGACAGGTGCTGTGGTTGTCCTGTTGGCTCTCTGAGGTGGACAGAAAGAGCAGTTGTTCATTCTGATGCTGATACTTAATTGGGTATGATATTATTCATTATTACCCATTCACGCATATTACAAGCACACAAGCATAGAGCTCTTGGTTGTTAGTCACATTCGAGACTAGTGGTGTATACAGGTTACCATAGTAACCATTATATCAGGATAATGGCGGCTGGTGATATAATGAATAGCGATTTGTGAACATGGATGTTGTGATGAGGAGGCACAACATACAGCCGCAATCGGGATCTGTGCTTTGCATACGGGTTGTGACGAGGAGGCACAACATACAGCCGCAATCGGGATCTGTGCTTTGCATACGGGTTTCCATAGCAACTATGCGATAAGGCAATGGTGGTTACGGCGTAGGGTGTAAGTTGTGAGCAATGCCGGTTCAACGTTATGCGGTTCGTGTAGGACTCAGAATGTGCACAATGAGAGGTATGTGGGGCTGTTATGCAATGATATGCAGCAGGGGGACCTGTCGGTGGGAACCATGACAACCATTAGACTAGTAGTTTCGCCACCGCTATTGACAGCGGGGCTGTTTGGTCACATGTAGCCAATCAGGTCGGTTGTTTACATGGGTGGCTATCGCGGTTGGCTTGTGATTCTTTGGAAGGTGTGTGCTTGTGAGGCATATGTGCTGAGCCTATCACACAATAGGGGCGTGTGATCTACGCCTATCAGGTTTTATTTACCTTTCTATTAGGTTTAACGCACTATGTTAGACATTGAGCATGTGTATGATCGGATACAGTTTTTCAGTTATTAACAACACACAAACACTATGACATATTGATAGGCATGATTCAATGTACACCTTTAATAAGTTTGAACAAGATTTATGTGTATTTGAAATTATAACACGGAGACCATTGCCGGTTTTGCACACGGCTCACTTACTTTTGCACACGGCACATTGGGATTGGTAGTTCACTATGGGGAGTGGTTTAGGGGCCTTTATATGTTTGTCTGTTTTCACTTGTTGCTTGTCAGAAGAAGGGACGCTGTTGGTCCCGAAACGTCACAATAAACGATATTTTATTGACACTGTTGTCCATAGTCCAGTGAGTGCTTTCATCTTTTCATTTCCTACAATACCTGGCTACAGCACCCTGGCAAGTTGCGGTTTGATGGTGAGAGTGCACATACCAATAACAAATTTCTATATATATATATATATATATATATATGTGTGAATGTTGAATACATAGATCTATGTTATATCCGTTAATCACTATCAAACAAATATATAACTATGAAGGAGAGAGCTCCTATGTAACATATTATATGAACACATTAATTAATTTATTTTGTGCACTTTTACAGCCCTGTGTAAGTGGATTAGTCTAAGTTTGTTCACTTATTGTACTGATTGGTACAGAATTTATGTAATTATTTTTGTCGATTAGGTATATGACTCACATGATGACACTTGTTTATACACTATTTGTTTTTCACAATTTCACCTAGTCTGATGAAGGGGTGATTGATCCCCGGAACATCACTGATTTTCCTATGTGCCAATAAAGCACTTTTTGCACAAATCCAGCGAGTGCATGCCTCTTTGGAAATGTTATCTTGCTTGACTGCACCCTGGTAGTTGATCTTGAAGGTGGGAGTGCGCTCTACTGTGAACATTATATTACCCATTGCTGCACCCACAACTGGAAAACAGATACCAACCATCTGGACATCAGAGAAGTCTGCACCCTACACTGGACACATTATCACCAAGATATCACTTGCACTTGGATTACTTGGAGCTCCGCATATTACCAACATGATTAAGAAGAAAAGAGAGAAGCAACGATGGCACTACATATGTTGTTGCCTAACTATGTAAGATCAAAATTAAATATTACTGTATATAGTAACTAAACTACATCATAGTAATATCTAAGGTGGGTGCTGTACACCAAAAGAAACTGTTTACACGAAAGACCAGTGGACTACTGGGGAGTGTGTACATATATAGCACTCAACAACATGAAGGTGGAGTAGTATCAGTGGGAAAAAGTAATAACATTGTAGCATCCGGAATGAGGAAGTTAAAACTTAAAGGGACAGTCTACCATAGAATTGTTATTGTTTTAAAAGATAGATAATCCCTTTATTACCCATTCCCGGGTTTTGCATAACCAACACAGTTATATTAATATACTTTTTACCTCTGTGATTACCTTGTATCTAGGAACCTTCTTCCAGCCCCCTGATCACATGACTGTGACTGTTTATTATCTATTGTCTTAAATTTAGCATTGTTTTGTGCTAAATCTTAAATAACCCCTTGTGCCTGAACACAGTGTTATCTATATGGCCCACATGTACTTTCTGTCTCTTTGTGTTAAAAAGAGATTTAAAAAGCATGTGATAAGAGGCAGCCCTCAAAGGCTTTGAAATTAGCATATGAGCCTACCTATGTGTAGTTTAAACTAAGAATACCAAGAGAAAAAAATCAAATTTGATGATAAAAGTAAATTGGAAATTTGATTAAAATTAAAAGTCCTATCTGAATAATGAAAGTTTAATTTATACTAGACTGTCCCTTTAACTTTTATTGATTTTGTTGGTAAAGGAAAAATAGTGAAATAAAAACACAAGGGCAAGGCCACCTGTACTCCTAAGTACCGTTGTTTGGGTCAACTGAAAGGTGTAAGTCGTATACATATGATATACCTGTGCATAGCAGATAACACTGCCTTATATACTGTTGGTCTGTCTATGGGTACCAATCCCAGAATTAACGGGGCATGAAATTCACATCTCCCACAAGGTGTAGTGTTACCAAATAATATTCTGCAATAAGAAATTAATACCATAGGGTATCAAGGGAGAGGATGTGGAAAGTGTGCTCACGTAAATTAAGTTCAAAATAATCTCACAGTAAAAATGCCTGGATGTATTAGGCAACAATGACAAATTAATGGCCCCAAAGTGCATCAATTACCAATAATAGGATATGAGGCAAGAAAGTGTTTGCACAACACTCTGGGTGAGAATGCCATAAATATACTTAAATCAAATGAGTCATGAAATACTGGGGTCAAATTCAAGAGAGCTGCGTATGCATTGACAGGCTATAGTTTCTATAAATAATTTTGTATTGTGTCTGCTGCCGGTTGCCACTACCAATCAATGATGGCTAGCATCCCTAGGTAATATGATAATGTATGATTCATATTACAACAATATGATTTCCCCTCAGTAGGTCAAAGTTGAAGTGGTATTGTAACTAAAATAAGTAAATATTCTATACTATACAGCAATCCGGTATAAAAATGCAGCAAGACTAGTGTGCACAAGGCTAAAGGTAAGTAAGAGAGTTAAATGGTCACGGCCGGAATACCGGTTAGAGCATATAATGAAATAAGTCAGATCTATACTGAGAAATAAAACCGAAACGGGCAAACAGACTGGACTAATAATTACGCATAGCAATTATCGGATATTAAACTGAAGTAATATGAAGACAGGTATTTCCATCAAGGAATCATTAGCTACTGAGTATCGTGTTAGGCTCAAGGTAATGGTGGTATATATCAACAATTCATGTATTTGCACCTAACCTGAGTAAAAGCTATTACTACGGCGACACCATTTGTCAGCCAAATGCAAATTTAGTATTAACCAAAACAACTACTAATATATCTGTAGGTTACAGGTGTAATGGCCCATGCAAGTTAAAAAGTATGTTAAGAGTCAGGAGAGAGACAACTATGTCCCTACTCCCCCTAACATGTTTCACAAACTGCTTTATCAAAGGAAATTACAAAAGTAGAAGGTCCCGATGACCTTTATATTATTCAGGAGATACCGCTTTCTCCTTTCACTTTATAAACATTTTTGGTCATTAGGGATAGGACCACTACTTTGACATTTAATTCACATTATTGCTTTCTATATACACTCCTACATAACCTATGTATGGTCTAATATAATTTTGAGGTGCTATTTTATATAATTTAAGACTCCCCCGCTTTATATCCTACATGTTTCATCATAACTATATCATGGATGGCCCCCTCCTATTCTTTGAAACCAACCCGTGTGTCTGTCCATACAAGAATTCCCACAAAGATGGATGTGAGTTTTGGTTACTTAAATCTCCTAACTTGTTGTATGGTTTAACAGCAATAATATGCAGAGATTGCGTACCACCCATGATCGTCATAGCGCAATTCCAAGTCTGTCATTATGTATTTATACCACTATAGGCTATTCTTTGTGTATCAGTTTTCTTATTTGATTCCCAGAAATATTACTCCTCATTTACCCACATGATGAATCACTACATGCACGCTTATGGTTATCTAGCAACCTCCATATGGTAGAAGACACAGCGTACACAACAGGGCTATCACGCCCCCCTTACTGACTAATCGGCTGTCAGTATACATCTCAACCTATTGGATTGCTTCTTCATTTAGCCTTTCAACCTATAAATATCCGGATCAGAGGCGGGGGAGTAGGGACATAGTTGTCTCTCTCCTGACTCTTAACATACTTTTTAACTTGCATGGGCCATTACACCTGTAACCTACAGATATATTAGTAGTTGTTTTGGTTAATATTACATTTGCATTTGGCTGACAAATGGTGTCACCGTAGTAATAGTTTTTACTCAGGTTAGGTGAAAATTGAATGAATGAATTGTTGATATATATTACCTTGAGCCTAACACGATACTCAATAGCTAATGATTCCTTGATGGAAATACCTGTCTTCATATTACTTCAGTTTAATATCCGATAATTGCTATGGGTAATTATTAGTCCAGTCTGTCTGCCCGTTTCGGTTTTATTTCTCAGTATAGATCTGACTTATTTCATTATATGCTCTTACCGGTATTCCGGCCGTGACCATTTTACTCTCTTACTTACCTTTAGCCTTGTGCACACTAGTCTTGCTGCATTTTTATACCGGATTGCTGTATAGTATAGAATATTTACTTATTTTAGTTACAATACCACTTCGACTTTGACCTACTGAGGGGAAATCATATTGTTGTAATATGAATCATACATTATCATATTACCTAGGGATGCTAGCCATTATTGATTGGTGTTGCCAACCGGCAGCAGGCACGATACGAAATTAATTATAGAAACTATAGCCTGTCATTGCATACGCAGCTCTCTTGAATCTGACCCCAGTATTTCATGACTCATTTGATTTAAGTATATTTACGGCATTCTCACCCAGAGTGTTGTGCAAACACTTTCTTGCCTCATATCCTATTATTGGTAATTGATGCACTTTGGGGCCATTAATTTGTCATTGTTGCCTAATACATCCAGGCATTTTTACTGTGAGATTATTTTGAACTTAATTTACGTGAGCACACTTTCCACACCCTCTCCCTTGATACCCTAGGGTATTCATTTCTTATTGCAGAATATTATTCGGTAACACTACACCTTGTGGGAGATGTGAATTTCATTCCCCGTTAATTCTCTAATTGGTACCCATAGACAGACCAACAGTGAATAAGGCAGTGTTATCTGCTATGCACAGGTATATCATATGTATATGACTTACACCTTTCAGTTGACCCAAACAATGGCACAAGGTGGCCTTGCCCTTGTGTTTTTATTTCACTATTTTTCCTTTACCAACAAAATCAATAAAAGTTAAGTTTTAACTTCCTCATTCCGGATGCTGCAATGTTATTGCTTTTTCCCACTGATACTACTACACCTTCATGTTGTTGAGTGCTATATATGTACACACTCCCCAGTAGTCCACTGGTCTTTTGTATATTACCAACATGGAAGGAGGTGCAGATGACACCACCCTTGTCAGCCCCCTTATCACTATACTATTATTATTTTTAATGAGTTTAGGGCATCCAATTCTGATGTAGTCAAATTAAAAAACATCTCCTTGAAAAGGACAAAATGTCATCCTTCACCCTCCTACATAAAGTAGCTGTGCTTGCATTATTACTGGAAAAGTCTCTAGTAAGCCTAAAACCAGATCTGTTAATTCCAGACAGTCCAAATTTCTGTTTAATAAAAGTCTCTGTATCTTTTACAATTCAATATCTGTTTCCAAATCCCCTGGGACATGTGATGTGACAAAATGTGACATTAATAACTCCTTTGCCTTGGACAGACTATAATCACTAAGATTAACACTACTCCACTGTACTTGTCTTCCGCTGTTTTAAACCTTAAATAAACTGTTTTTGTGCAGCCTGTGTCACTCTTTGGCTTGTTGTATCTATAACATGAGCCCTTCTTTGTATGGTATATAGCTATATATATACTGTGTATATACAGTGGGGCAAAAAAGTATTTAGTCAGCCACCAATTGTGCAAGTTCTCCCACTTAAGAAGATGAGAGGCCTGTAATTTTCATCATAGGTATACCTCAACTATGAGAGTCAAAATGTGGAAACAAATCCAGACAATTGCATTGTCTGATTTGGAAAGAATTTATTTGCATATTAGGGTGGAAAATAAGTATTTGGTCACCTACAAACAAGCAAGATTTCTGGCTCTCACAGACCTGTATCTTCTTCTTTAAGAGGCTCCTCTGTCCTCCACTCATTACCTGTATTAATGGCACCTGTTTGAACTTGTTATCAGTATAAAAGACACCTGTCCACAACCTCAAACAGTCACACTCCAAACTCCACTATGGTGAAGACCAAAGACCTGTCGAAGGACACCAGAAACAAAATTGTAGACCTGCACCAGGCTGGGAAGACTTAATCTGCAATAGGCAAGCATCTTGGTGTGAAGAAATCAACTGTGGGAGTAATAATTAGAAAATGGAAGACATACAAGACCACTGATAATCTCCCTTGATCTGGGGCTCCACGCAAGATCTCACCCCGTGGGGTCAAAATGATCACAAGAACGGTGAGCAAACATCCCAGAACCACATGGGGGGACCTAGTGAATGACCTGCAGAGAGCTGTAACACACTACGCCGCCATAGACTCAGATCCTGCAGTGTCAGATGTGTCCCCCTGCTTAAGCCAGTACATGTCTGGGCCCATCTGAAGTATGCTAGAGAGCATTTGGATGATCCCAGATCCCAAATGAAACCAAAGTAGAACTGTTTGGTAGAAACACAACTCGTCATGTTTGGAGGAGAGAGAATGCTGAGTTGCAACCAAAGAACACCATACCTACTGTGAAGCATGGGGGTGGCAACATCATGCTTTGGGGCTGTTTCTCTGCAAAGGGAACAGGGTGACTGATTCGTGTACATGAAAGAATGAATGGGGCCATGTATCGTGAGATTTTAAGTGCAAACCTCAAAAGATGAAACGTGGCTGGGTCTTTCAGCATGACAATGATCCTAAACACACCGCCCGGGCAACAAAGGAGTGGCTTCGTAAGAAGCATTTCAAGGTCCTGGAGTGGCCTAGCCAGTCTCCAGATCTCAATCCCATAGAAAACCTTTGGAGGGAGTTGAAAGTCCGGGTTGCCCAGCGACAGCCCCAAAACATCACTGCTTTAGAGGTGATCTGCATGCAGGAATGGGCCAACATACCAGCATTGCCAGCAACAGTGTGTGACAACCTTGTGAAGACTTACAGAAAACGTTTGACCTCTGTCATTGCCAACAAAGGATATATAACAAAGTATTGAGATGAACTTTTGATATTGACCAAATACTTATTTCTTTCATGTAACTAGCAAGAGTCCATGAGCTAGTGACGTATGAGATATACATTCCTACCAGGAGGGGCAAAGTTTCCCAAACCTCAAAATGCCTATAAATACACCCCTCACCACACCCACAAATCAGTTTTACAAACTTTGCCTCCTATGGAGGTGGTGAAGTAAGTTTGTGCTAGATTCTACGTTGATATGCGCTCCGCAGCAGGTTGGAGCACGGTTTTCCTCTCAGCGTGCAATGAATGTCAGAGGGATGTGAGGAGAGTATTACCTATTTGAATTCAATGATCTCCTTCTACGTGGTCTATTTCATAGGTTCTCTGTTATCGGTCATAGAGATTCATCTCTTTCCTCCCTTTTCAGATCGACGATATACTCTTATGTATACCATTACCTCTACTGATTCTCGTTTCAGTACTGGTTTGGCTTTCTACTACATGTAGATGAGTGTCCTGGGGTAAGTAAGTCTTATTTTCTTTGACACTCTAAGCTATGGTTGGGCGCTTTTATATAAAGTTCTAAATATATGTGTTCAAACATTTATTTGCCTTGACTCAGGATGTTCAACGTTCCTTATTTCAGACAGTCAGTTTCATATTTGGGATAATGCATATGAATAAATCAATTTTTTACTTACCTTAAAATTTGACTTTTTTTTCCCTGTGGGCTGTTAGGCTCGCGGGGACTGAAAATGCTTCATTTTATTGCATCATTCTTGGCGCGGACTTTTTTGGCGCAAACATTTTTTTTCTTGTTTCCGCCGTCATACGTGTCGCGTCATTTTTTGACTTTTTTTGCGACAAAAGTGTTGGCGTTCCGGATGTGGCGTCATTTTTGGCGCCAAAAGCATTTAGGCGCCAAATAATGTGGGCGTCTTTTTTGGCACTAAAAAATATGGGCGTCACTATTGTCTCCACATTATTTAAGTCTCATTGTTTATTGCTTCTGGTTGCTAGAAGCTTATTCACTGGCATTTTTTCCCATTCCTGAAACTGTCATTTAAGGAATTTGATCAATTTTGCTTTATATGTTGTTTTTTTTATTACATATTGCAAGATGTCCCAGATTGACCTTGAGTCAGAAGATACTTCTGGAAAATCGCTTTTAGTAATGTTACATTACCTGTTGTTGCTCCATCAACATCTAATACTCATCCTGTTAACATAAGAGATTTTGTTTCTAAATCCATTAAGAAGGCTATGTCTGTTATTCCTCCTTCTAGTAAACGTAAAAGGTCTTTTAAAACTTCTCATTTTTCAGATGAATTTTTAAATGAACATCATTCTGATTCTGATAATGATTCCTCTGGTTCAGAGGATTCTGTTTCAGAGGTTGATGCTGATAAATCTTCATATTTATTTAAAATGGAATTTATTCGTTCTTTACTTAAAGAAGTCTTAATTGCATTAGAAATAGAGGATTCTGGTCCTCTTGATACTAAATCTAAACGTTTAAATAAGGTTTTTAAATCTCCTGTAGTTATTCCAGAAGTTTTTCCTGTCCCTGATGCTATTTCTGAAGTAATCTCCAGGGAATGGAATAATTTGGGTAATTCATTTACTCCTTCTAAACGTTTTAAGCAATTATATCCTGTGCCATTTGACAGATTAGAATTTTGGGACAAAATCCCTAAGGTTGATGGGGCTGTCTCTACTCTTGCTAAACGTACTACTATTCCTACGGCAGATAGTACTTCCTTTAAGGATCCTTTAGATAGGAAGATTGAATCCTTTCTAAGAAAAGCTTACTTATGTTCAGGTAATCTTCTTAAACCTGCTATATCTTTAGCGGATGTTGCTGCAGCCTCAACTTTTTGGTTAGAAGCTTTAGCGCAACAAGTAACAGATCATAATTCTCTACGTCTATATCATTTAAACAACAGTAAGAAGTTACCTGCAAAACACTATCATATAGTAGTGAAACACAAGAACAATTCAGCCAGTGTTTCCTGCTATTTAACTACCTAACAGTCTATTTTAAATATTATCATCAGAAAGTGATTCAAATACAAAGTAATGTAAAAGAAACTCTGTCCAGACATTGTACCATAATATTGAACATACAATATAAAATTGAGAAAATACAAATTGTGCTAAATCAAAGGATAATCTTTAAGTTGAGCTAAGTTGCAATGATACATTAACATTTTTTCACTTGGCGAATCTAGTAGTTCACTTTCTACCTGGCCAGATACAAAGTAACTTCTCAACTTAGAAAACTCAATTGATTAAAATCTATGCCAAGAGAATAGAAAAAGCTTTATGGGGAAACAAAAGGAAACAAGAACTCTTAGATTAACCTAGCTCTTTACCAGTGGCAAACTCTCAAACAGACTTGATAGCCCAGTTGATATTTTCTTTAAACATACTTAAGATATACATCTGTAGCATGTATATACAGAAGATCCAACAGTAGCAGACAAAAGTTCATCACTTTAAATACGTTTATAGACTGTTTGTATTACCTACCCTAAGGGGAACACTGTACTGCATTCATTACTATAGCAGTTCACAATGTCTCAGATATATGGAACAATATACTAGACACTAGGAATAAAATTGGAAGACCAGGGGCGGAAGTGGGCGTGTGTCGCGGCCTCCATTCTCTGGTGGACCTGCGGGTGTCGGTAGTAGGGAGACATGATTGCGGGCAACGATCGAGAGAGAGGAGCCTGACCCCTTGGAGCTGCCATTTTTCTTTAGCCCTTAATACTCCAAGGACGCAATTTGGTCAAAGGTCGTTGCTGCTTATTAAGTCATCATGAACGAGGTGATGGTGGTTAAAGAAGGATGGCTTCAGAAAAGAGGGGAATACATCAAGACGTGGAGACCTCGTTACTTTCTCTTGAAGAGCGATGGCTCGTTTATTGGGTACAAGGAGAAGCCAGAAACGTCCGAGCAGAGCTTGACCCTTCCTTTTCTCAATAACTTCTCTGTTGGTGAATGTCAGCTCATGAAGACGGAGCGTCCCCGGCCCAACACATTTGTCATCCGGTGCTTACAGTGGACAACTGTAATAGAAAGAACGTTCCATGTGGACTCTGATGAAGAAAGGGAAGAGTGGATGAGAGCGATCCAAACAGTGGCCTGAAAAACCAAGAAGCAGAGGAAGACGATGAAGCCATGGATTTTAAGTGCTCTCCCAGCGACACCACTGTCACAGAAGAAATGGATTTAGCTGTGTCCAAAGGACGCCCCAAAGTGACCATGAATGATTTTGACTACCTCAAACTGCTGGGTAAAGGAACTTTCGGGAAAGTTATCCTTGTCCGTGAGAAAGCAACGGGTCGCTATTATGCCATGAAAATTTTAAGAAAGGAAGTGATCATCGCAAAGGATGAAGTTGCTCATACGGTTACAGAAAGCAAAGTCCTTTAAAACACACGGCATCCCTTCCTAACGGCTTTGAAATACGCATTTCAAACAAGTGACAGGCTCTGCTTTGTTATGGAATATGCTAATGGAGGCGAGCTCTTTTTCCACCTCTCTCGTGAACGTGTTTTCACAGAGGACCGTGCCCGATTTTATGGAGCAGAGATCGTATCGGCCCTGGAGTATCTCCATTCTAGAAATGTAGTCTATAGAGATATCAAGCTGGAAAATCTTATGCTGGATAAGGATGGGCACATAAAGATCACAGACTTTGGCCTCTGCAAGGAAGGAATTACAGACGGGGCTACCATGAGAACTTTCTGTGGCACGCCAGAGTATTAGGCGCCAGAGGTCCTAGAAGACAACGATTATGGGCGTGCTGTTGATTGGTGGGGTCTGGGGGTAGTGATGTACGAGATGATGTGTGGCAGACTCCCCTTCTACAACCAAGATCATGAAAGGCTATTTGAGCTAATTTTAATGGAGGAAATCCGCTTCCCCCGTACATTGAGTCCAGAGGCTAAGTCGCTGCTGGCCGGACTCCTAAAGAAGGATCCAAAACAGAGGCTAGGGGGAGGCCCCAATGATGCTCAGGAAGTGATGGCGCATCGATTTTTCACTTCTATCAACTGGCAAGATGTAACTGACAGAAAGTTGATCCCACCCTTTAAGCCACAAGTGACTTCAGAAATCGACACCAGATATTTCGATGATGAATTTACGGCCCAGACTATAACAGTCACACCTCCTGACAGATGTAATAATCTTGATTCCTTTGACCCTGAAGATCGCACCCACTTTCCCCAGTTTTCATACTCCTCGAGCATAAGGGAGTAAGCGGAACTCCCACACCAAAGAGGGGCAACGGAGCAAACGAAAAACTTAAGACTTTCATCTGAAAGAAGGAATTGTGCTCGCCCCCTTTGTCAGAACGGGGAATGCAAGTCAAATAAGTTTAACCGTCCTCTAATGTTAAGAGAATGAACGTCTTCAGAGGTATATGGGGATACCTGAGGAACTAGTCACAGCAAAATTAATAACTTTTGATAGATTGTAATGCAGTTGACTGCCACTGCCCATGGCAGAGATAGTAAGCCATAGAGTGTGGGTAGTGACACCGCACAAAACAGGCAATCAGTAGCTATCCCAGAACTCACTGCATCCGGCCTTTCCTGTGTCAGACTCTCGCTGCAGAGCCACCAGTTTTTTTGTTTGTTTGTTTTTCTCCCCGCTCTCCAAGCCCTGTGATCATAACGGTACCAAGACATAGAAAAAAAGGGTGAAAAATATCACCAAACTAGTTACTAGTCACATTAGGGAGTAAGGAGACAGTTGGATTTAATTGGTGCTGCCTATTTGGCCGGTACAATGTATAAACTCTTATGGGTTTCTTTTTTTTTCCCTCCGATTTTTGTTCCTGGCCATTCAAAATCCAGGAATTGCTTATTTTTACAACAGTTCGTATTTCTGCCTAGAGATGAATCTTTGATACTTCCAAAGGGCTGACCATGGTAATTTTTTTTTAAATTTTTTTTTAAATATATTGGGCTTACGCACCTTTTTTAGTCACTTCTTTCCAGTCAAATAAGTGATTAAGCTTCTAGAACTGAATGTATCCACATTTACCTGCTTTTTTTTTTTTTTTCTCACTTCAAAGTTTAAGGTCAAAAAGTAAAATTTCAACTTTTTCTTTTTTCGTACACAGTTAAAGCTTTAAAAAGGAAAAATATTTCCCCCTTGGAAATAAAGGAGCAATTTGTAACATTTCCCTCCCATCTCTCCTAGTTTTAACGTTGTGTGTTCTATTATAAATCTTTTTTCTCTCTGGTTATTTTCCCCCCACTTTTGAGGCCTCGCACAGATTAGGTAAACTTTGAAATCTGTAATTATACTTGTGGAATCTGGTGCCTTTTTTATTCATCATATGACTTTTAAGAAACTGAGCATCTACATCAGTTCAAAGAAGAACTGTACTCCGCTTCCCAGAATCCTTTGTCTTTAACTGTGGAATAAGCCGTTTAAATGAGGCTAAATATTTTTTTATTTTTTTTTACCGTGCAGATGACATTTGCCACTTTTTATCCCAGGATGTTAAGAGTTAAAATCCTCCGCCTTTTCGAAGCAATAATAATTCTCGTTTTATGGGATTGCTGGAAGTGAAATCATCTTGGTCTACTTCCTGTATTTATGTTGGAAGCAACAGTACAAGCTCGTAGTTTAAAATATATTTTTAAATATAATTTGCATCCTTAGTCCTTCAAATTTAAGTTTGATTTCTATGAGAATTATTTTGTGGTTCTTTGGAAAAGCTTTAGGTTTGGACAATGACAAACTATTTAGACAGACAAGCCGTCTTCTTCCCAAAAGACCGCATCAAGCGGTTGTAAATTTAAGAAAAGAACAAAGCAAAAAAAAAAAACACATTTTACTTACAATTGTATTGTTAATTAAAAAAATATTTAAAAATGTTCTCTTTATAATGTAACTACACTTTAAACATTTATGCTCTTGAAAGTTGAAGTTTCAGTTGTTTTGTTAATTTTTTGTAAAACTTAAATAAACAGCTTTTCCTCCATAAAAAAAAATAAAATAAAAAAAAATAAAAATTGGAAGACCAAAAAATTGATGCAAATAATCTACGCATAGTATAATATACAAGAAGATATAAAGCATCTTACAAGTAATTAGAAACTTTCACCTAGAGTCCCAAGACAGTGACATATACAATTCCATATATAGGACCAACCTGATAACTGCTTGCTCTCATCCATAAAAGCATTATAACCGGGGATCCCACCTTGAAATAGAGATATAAAATATATAGCAAAGTCCACAAGAAAGTGGTCAAAGCTCCAACCAACAGAATAAAATTGTTAAGAATATAAGTTCCCTATTGGACTTCTACCTAATACTTTGAATAAAGAATTATTCTAGTTGAATCACACCTTGTGTATGCCACAACTTTTCATCCATTATTATTAAAAAACCAACTGACCCAAACCTGTATTTTTAACTTAACTGTATGTGTGTTATTTTGTTTGTGTTTTTATTTTAAACTACCCAATAAAGGTTATATTTTAAAATCTCCAAGCACACCTTCCTCTCCAGTATACCTATATACTGTTCAATTACAGCCACCATTAGTTAGGGAAAGAGTGCTAAACAAGTGTACACTTTCTTCAATCCTAGGATTGATTTTGTTTTTCAGATCATAATTCTCATAGCATTGTTAATCTTCTTCAACATGCTAATAATTTTACTTGTGATGCCATCTTTGATATCATTAGGGTTGATGTCAGGTATATGTCTCTAGCTATTTTAGCTAGAAGAGCTTTATGGCTTAAGACTTGGAATGCTGATATGTCTTCTAAGTCAACTTTGCTTTCCCTTTCTTTCCAGGGTAATAAATTATTTGGTTCTCAGTTGGATTCTATTATTTCAACTGTTACTGGAGGGAAAGGAACTTTTTTACCACAGGATAAAAAATCTAAAGGTAAATTTAGGTCTAATAATCGTTTTCGTTCCTTTCGTCACAATAAGGAACAAAAGCCAGATCCTTCATCCACAGGAGCGGTATCAGTTTGGAAACCATCTCCAGTCTGGAATAAATCCAAGCCTTTTAGAAAACCAAAGCCAGCTCCCAAGTCCACATGAAGGTGCGGCCCTCATTCCAGCTCAGCTGGTAGGGGGCAGATTACGTTTTTTCAAAGAAATTTGGATCAATTCAATTCACAATCTTTGGATTCAGAACATTGTTTCAGACGGGTACAGAATTGGCTTCAAGATAAGGCCTCCTGCAAAGAGATTTTTTATTTCCCGTGTCCCAGTAAATCCAGCGAAGGCTCAAGCATTTCTGAAATGTGTTTCAGATATAGAGTTGGCTGGAGTAATTATGCCATTTCCAGTTCTGGAACAGGGACTGGGGTTTTATTCAAATCTCTTCATTGTACCAAAGAAGGAGAATTCCTTCAGACCAGTTCTGGATCTAAAAATATTGAATCGTTATGTAAGGATACCAACATTCAAAATGGTAACTATAAGGACTATTCTGCCTTTTGTTCAGCAAGGGCATTATATGTCCACAATAGATTTACAGGATGCATATCTGCATATTCCGATTCATCCAGATCACTATCAGTTTCTGAGATTCTCTTTCCTAGACAAGCATTACCAATTTGTGGCTCTGCCATTTGGCCTAGCAACAGCTCCAAGGATTTTTTCAAAGGTTCTCGGTGCCCTTCTGTCCGTAATCAGAGAACAGGGTATTGTGGTATTTCCTTATTTGGATGATATCTTGGTACTTGCTCAGTCTTCACATTTAGCAGAATCTCATACGAATCGACTCGTATTGTTTCTTCGAGATCATGGTTGGAGGATCAATTTACCGAAAAGTTCATTGATTCCTCAGACAAGGGTAACCTTTTTAGGTTTCCAGATAGATTCAGTGTCCATGACTCTGTCTCTGACAGACAAGAGACGTCTAAAATTAGTTTCAGCTTGTCGAAACCTTCAGTCTCAATCATTCCCTTTGGTAGCCTTATGCATGGAAATTCTAGGTCTTATGACTGCTGCATCGGACGCGATCCCCTTTGCTCGTTTTCACATGCGACCTCTTCAGCTCTGTATGCTGAACCAGTGGTGCAGGGATTACACAAAGATATATCAATTGATATCTTTAAAACCGATTGTACGACACTCTCTGACGTGGTGGACAGATCACCATCGTTTAGTTCAGGGGGCTTCTTTTGTTCTTCCAACCTGGACTGTGATTTCAACAGATGCAAGTCTGACAGGTTGGGGAGCTGTTTGGGGGTCTCTGACAGCACAAAGGGTTTGGGAATCTCAGGAGGTGCGATTACCAATCAATATTTTGGAACTCCGTGCAATTTTCAGAGCTCTTCAGTCATGGCCTCTTCTAAAGAGAGAATTGTTCATTTGTTATAGTTAGTTGTGGTAGGTGGCGCAAACCAAGTTGCTATTCCCAATGTGTCTTACTGTAAATATGTGTGATAATATGTGGGCTCAATATATGTTAATGTTTTGATAAGTACTATTTTATATTCTCTTATGGAAAAAATTGGATGTTGAAACTTTTTAAAAAAAATATATATTATACTTTATTTGATTCCGGTAAATTTACCCAATAATAGTGAAGCTAAAAGTACAATTAAACAAATATTATTACAAATTTCTTCAAAGTTTAAAAAATGACACCGGTGTCTCTATGTATCTATGTATAAAATGTACGTAATATATAAAAATATATGAATATATAAAAATTAAATTAAAATAATATTGTTGAAATCTTGCAATTTATACAGTTATAGGTTTATCACAAGTTGTAATTTCTAACAAAATGTTTGTAAATACAATTTAATAGTGGATAAGACAATAGTTGCTGTATAGTTCATATAGGATACTTTGTTTCAAGTTCAGCTGTGCAATTGAGATCTTATCTTAGGTAACTATATATCAAATGTAGAGGTATGTTGGTGCGATTTTTATCACACTGTGATACAAGTATACAAATTAGTACCTTAAAGTGTATCTGTTTGATATCACTTTTGTGAGATGATTGCGGTTAAATAAACGCCGCTATGCCAATAATTTGCTGATGGCAGTTCTATATGGGCTGCTGGCGGTTAAATAAATGCCGCTTTGGTTTCCTCTTGTTAGGTGGGCTTATCTGTTTGCTTCGAGGAAATTCACTTTTATATAAATGCTTGTGTAGTTGCCGTGGCCGCTTTGTTATCTTGTCCTTTGTCGGTCAGTGACCGATCGCGCTCTTAAGGATTTCTTGGTGGGATCTTCGTTGCGGTTAGGTGCTAACCGTTTGCTGATGTTTTTTAAGTATCTCCGGTTTTTCTATTCTGTGATTTGTCTGTCGGTCAGTGACCTATCACGATGGTGTGGTTGTTGGATGACCTCCTGATGTGGAATATTTGCGTGCCTCTCCGGTCCGTTGTTCCCAGGTTTCTTTGATGTCGGTCAGTGACCGATCTGGGTACTGAAATGTGGTTGTGGGATAAGTAGAAAGTTTGTAGGATAAGTAGAAAAAGGAATTCTAGTTATCAATGTGATCTTTGCGGTTAAATATATGCCGCTAAGTAGGAACTTGAATATTTCACCAGGGTATAGCTGGTATTCTCTTTGTCTTCTCAAATCCTTTGCAGGTGTGCTCTGGTATCAACGCGTTTCGTCTGGACAGCCTTTTACAAGATACCAGATGTGTGGATTCAAGGCTATTTAAAGCCTCTATAATTTAGCAATTAAATCACTAATTGATGATATACATAAAAATCAAAAAAAGTTCAAGAACATTTAAAATGCTGCTTTATTATATAACATAGGTATCCTTGGGTCTTAGTTATAATATAGTAGGGTGACTTTATGTAGCGATAAACATTTTATATGATTTCTTTTAAAATAGAGAGAGATATTATATATCTTAATGTCAATCACTTTTAGAGTGTTTATTTTAATCACTCTATATAACAAAGGATATTGTTAAAAGGTTTCTGTAATTAGAGCGTAATATTAGAGTGAAATAATTTGTCTATACTTATCGTTGTATGGATGTTTAACCATAAAGTATAGTTAAAAGCGTGGCCAATGGTGAATAAAAATTAGAAGGGCCAAAAGAGAATATAAAACTATAGTAAAGAACTATATGGAATCCAAAATAGTACTTTTAGACCATATTTAGATACATGTGTTTTAATAATCTTCTAATATGTTAAATCGATATATAGCTATGCGTATTAGATTATCATGATCCAATGAGTGTGTTGTACCAATGTTTTTCTAGTTTTTGTGGATATTGGTATTATCGGATGGGAGATTAGCCTTCTTGTATGAATTTTTAAAAATATTGTAGGAATTTAAAAAAAAATGAAAATTTCAAGTTGTGTGTCCTTAGACTGTAAAACTAAGTGGTAATTTTAAATATATATATATTTTATTTTAGAATTCTATTGTATTTAATCAACTTGGTTTGTTAGTGTGATGGCTTTTATGATCTTTATCTTTAAAAAATAGCCTATGTGTTTGTTTGAATTTCAAGTGGTGTGTCCTTAGACTGTAAAACTTTATACTTTTTTTTTTTTCTTGAGTAGTTTTATTATGTTACATCAATATGTTTTAATGGTGTGTTTGTGTGTTTTTATGATATTTATCTTATAGAATTGCATTGAGGTCTAGTTCGCTATTGAGGCCTTTTGGGTGTAGAGTTTTCATTTTGAAAAACAATTCTGCTTCATGGTATAGTAGCTTCTTTTCCATATTTCCACCTCTACCATCTGTCTTTATTTTCTTAATGCCCCAGAATTTCATGTCATTTGCGTTACCTTTGTGGAATTCTTTAAAGTGGGCATAAAGTCTGGTATTGTCTTTTTCTTTTTCTATGCATCTGATATGCTCTCTTATTCTTTCTTTCAGTTTCCTCCCCGTTTGACCTAGGTACTGTAGTTTACATGAGCATTGAATTAAATAGATTATATTGGTGTCAGTGCATCTTATGGTGTCATTAATCTTCAGTTCTTTCTGGGTTACATTAGATTTTACCTTTTTGGTTTTGGTGCTAAATTTGCATGATTTGCATACATGACATGGAAAAAATCCTAATAGCTTTTCATTGTTTAAGTTGTATTGCTGAGGACCTGTTTTTGATTTAAATTCGCTTGGCGCTAGGATATTCTTTAAATTGGTGGCCTTTCTGAATATAACGTCAGGGCGATGTTTAAAGGACCAGTCAACACAGTAGATTTGCATAATCAACAAATGCAAGATAACAAGACAATGCAATAGCACTTAGTCTGAACTTCAAATGAGTAGTAGATTTTTTTTCTGACAATTTTAAAAGTTATGTCTTTTTCCACTCCCCCTAAACCACGTGACAGCCATCAGCCAATCACAAATGCATACACGTACCATGTGACAGCCATCAGCCATTCACAAATGCATACACACTTATTCTTGCACATGCTCAGTAGGAGATGGTGACTCAAAAATTTTAAATATAAAAAGACTGTGCACATTTAGTTAATGGAAGTAAATTGGAAAGTTGTTTAAAATAGCATGCTCTATCTGAATAATGAAAGTTTAATTTTGATTGAGTGTCCCTTTAAGTCTTTTCCCTATTATGGGGTCACTTCTGGCTATGTGCCAGTGTTTCTTTACAATGTTCTCAATTAGTTTATGTTGACTAGAAAATGTCCGGAACACTGTGGGGTGCGAATCTCGTGCTCTACAAAAGGTTTATTGATGATATATTCATTATCTGGAAAGGTGATGAGGAACTACTAGAACAATTCATTTCAGATTTTAACACCAATGATTTCGGATTAATATTTACATATGAATATAACAAAGTAAAAATTAATTTTCTGGATATAGAAATATCTATAATAAATAATGAAATAACTACAACCAACTTTTTTAAAAAAGTTGATGCCAACAGCTATATTGATTTTAAAAGCTGCCATCACAATAAATGGAAAAGAAACATACCAAAAGGGCAATTCTCAAGAATTAGAAGAAACTGCACACACCTTGCAGATTATGACTCACAAGCAGATATTTTACACAACAGATTTTTAGAGAAAGGATACCACCCTAAACAACTACTAGAAACCAACAAACTAGTTAGACAAACAGATAGGAGGCCACTACTAGAAGACAGCAATATTACCAACAAGGCAGAAAAAGATCCATATGACATTCCATTTATCACATCATTTTCTAGTCAACATAAACTAATTGAGAACATTGTAAAGAAACACTGGCACATAGCCAGAAGTGACCCCATAATAGGGAAAAGACTTAAACATCGCCCTGACGTTATATTCAGAAAGGCCACCAGTTTAAAGAATATCCTAGCGCCAAGCGAATTTAAATCAAAAACAGGTCCTCAGCAATACAACTTAAACAATGAAAAGCTATTAGGATTTTTTCCATGTCATGTATGCAAATCATGCAAATTTAGCACCAAAACCAAAAAGGTAAAATCTAATGTAACCCAGAAAGAACTGAAGATTAATGACACCATAAGATGCACTGACACCAATATAATCTATTTAATTCAATGCTCATGTAAACTACAGTACCTAGGTCAAACGGGGAGGAAACTGAAAGAAAGAATACGAGTGCATATCAGATGCATAGAAAAAGAAAAAGACAATACCAGACTTTATGCCCACTTTAAAGAATTCCACAAAGGTAACGCAAATGACATGAAATTCTGGGGCATTAAGAAAATAAAGACAGATGGTAGAGGTGGAAATATGGAAAAGAAGCTACTATACCATGAAGCAGAATTGTTTTTCAAAATGAAAACTCTACACCCAAAAGGCCTCAATAGCGAACTAGACCTCAATGCAATTCTATAAGATAAATATCATAAAAACACACAAACACACCATTAAAACATATTGATGTAACATAATAAAACTACTCAAGAAAAAACAAGAAAAAAAAAAAAGTATAAAGTTTTACAGTCTAAGGACACACCACTTGAAATTCAAACAAACACATAGGCTATTTTTTAAAGATAAAGATCATAAAAGCCATCACACTAACAAACCAAGTTGATTAAATACAATAGAATTCTAAAATAAAATATATATATATATTTAAAATTACCACTTAGTTTTACAGTCTAAGGACACACAACTTGAAATTTTAATTTTTTTAAAAAATTCCTACAATATTTTTAAAAATTCATACAAGAAGGCTAATCTCCCATCCGATAATACCAATATCCACAAAAACTAGAAAAACATTGGTACAACACACTCATTGGATCATGATAATCTAATACGCATAGCTATATATCGATTTAACATATTAGAAGATTATTAAAACACATGTATCTAAATATGGTCTAAAAGTACTATTTTGGATTCCATATAGTTCTTTACTATAGTTTTATATTCTCTTTTGGCCCTTCTAATTTTTATTCACCATTGGCCACGCTTTTAACTATACTTTATGGTTAAACATCCATACAACGATAAGTATAGACAAATTATTTCACTCTAATATTACGCTCTAATTACAGAAACCTTTTAACAATATCCTTTGTTATATAGAGTGATTAAAATAAACACTCTAAAAGTGATTGACATTAAGATATATAATATCTCTCTCTATTTTAAAAGAAATCATATAAAATGTTTATCGCTACATAAAGTCACCCTACTATATTATAACTAAGACCCAAGGATACCTATGTTATATAATAAAGCAGCATTTTAAATGTTCTTGAACTTTTTTTGATTTTTATGTATATCATCAATTAGTGATTTAATTGCTAAATTATAGAGGCTTTAAATAGCCTTGAATCCACACATCTGGTATCTTGAAAAAGGCTGTCCAGCCGAAACGTGTTGATACCAGAGCACACCTGCAAAGGATTTGAGAAGACAAAGAGAATACCAGCTATACCCTGGTGAAATATTCAAGTTCCTACTTAGCGGCATATATTTAACCGCAAAGATCACATTGATAACTAGAATTCCTTTTTCTACTTATCCTACAAACTTTCTACTTATCCCACAAACTCTCTACTTATCCCACAACCACATTTCAGTACCCAGATCGGTCACTGACCGACATCAAAGAAACCTGGGAACAACGGACTGGAGAGGAACGCAAATATTCCACATCAGGAGGTCATCCAACAACCACATCATCGTGATCGGTCACTGACCGACAGACAAATCACAGAATAGAAAAACCGGAGATACTTAAAAAACATCAGCAAACGGTTAGCACCTAACCGCAACGAAGATCCCACCAAGAAATCCTTAAGAGCGCGATCGGTCACTGACCGACAAAGGACAAGATAACAAAGCGGCCACGGCAACTACACAAGCATTTATATAAAAGTGAATTTCCTCGCAGCAAACAGATAAGCCCACCTAACAAGAGGAAACCAAAGCGGCATTTATTTAGCCGCCAGCAGCCCATATAGAACTGCCATCAGCAAATTATTGGCATAGCGGCGTTTATTTAACCGCAATCATCTCACAAAAGTGATATCAAACAGATACACTTTAAGGTACTAATTTGTATACTTGTATCACAGTGTGATAAAAATCGCACCAACATACCTCTACATTTGATATATAGTTACCTAAGATAAGATCTCAATTGCACAGCTGAATTTGAAACAAAGTATCCTATATGAACTATACAGCAACTATTGTCTTATCCACTATTAAATTGTATTTACAAACATTTTGTTAGAAATTACAACTTGTGATAAACCTATAACTGTATAAATTGCAAGATTTCAACGATATTATTTTAATTTAATTTTTATATATTCATATATTTTTATATATTACGTACATTTTATACATAGATACATAGAGACACCGGTGCCATTTTTTAAACTTTGAAGGAATTTGTAATAATATTTGTTTAATTGTACTTTTAGCATCACTATTATTGGGTAAATTTACCGGAATCAAATAAAGTATAATATATATTTTTTTTAAAAAGTTTCAACATCCAATTTTTTCCATAAGAGAATATAAAATAGTACTTATCAAAACATTAACATATATTGAGCCCACATATTATCACACATATTTACAGTAAGACACATTGGGAATAGCAACTTGGTTTGCGCCACCTACCACAACTAACTATAACTCTTTAAACTTTGGGATAAAGTTTACTTCAGGTGTGCTAGATTCCCCACCAGCTAGACAGTCTAACCCTACCAAACAATCGTTCATTTGTTTTCAGACAGACAATGTCACAACTGTGGCATATATCAATCATCAAGGAGGGACTCACAGTCCTCTGGCTATGAAAGAAGTATCTCGAATTCTGGTTTGGGTGGAATCCAGCTCCTGTCTAATTTCTGCGGTTCATATCCCAGGTATAGACAATTGGGAAGCGGATTATCTCAGTCGCCAAACGTTACATCCGGGTGAATGGTCTCTTCACCCAGAGGTATTTCTTCAGATTGTTCAAATGTGGGGACTTCCAGAAATAGATCTGATGGCTTCTCATTCAAACAAGAAACTTCCCAGGTATCTGTCCAGATCCAGGGATCCTCAGGCAGAAGCAGTGGATGCATTGTCACTTCTTTGGAAGTATCATCCTGCCTATATCTTTCCGCCTCTAGTTCTTCTTCCAAGAGTAATCTCCAAGATTCTGAAGGAATGCTCGTTTGTTCTGCTGGTGGCTCCAGCATAGCCTCACAGGTTTTGGTATGCGGATCTTGTCCGGATGGCCTCTTGCCAACCGTGGACTCTTCCGTTAAGACCAGACCTTCTGTCGCAAGGTCCTTTTTTCCATCAGGATCTCAAATCCTTAAATTTGAAGGTATGGAGATTGAACGCTTGATTCTTAGTCAAAGAGGTTTCTCTGACTCTGTGATTAATACTATGTTACAGGCTCGTAAATTTGTATCTAGGAAGATATATTATCGAGTCTGGAAGACTTACATTTCTTGGTGTCTTTCTCATCATTTTTCCTGGCATTCTTTTAGAATTCCGAGAATTTTACAGTTTCTTCAGGATGGTTTGGATAAAGGTTTGTCTGCAAGTTCCTTGAAAGGACAAATCTCTGCTCTTTCTGTTCTTTTTCACAGAAAGATTGCTAATCTTCCTGATATTCATTGTTTTGTACAAGCTTTGGTTGGTATAAAACCTGTTATTAAGTCAATTTCTCCTCCTTGGAGTTTGAATTTGGTTCTGGGGGCTCTTCAAGCTCCTCCGTTTGAACCTATGCATTCACTGGACATTAAATTACTTTCTTGGAAAGTTTTGTTTCTTTTGGCCATCTCTTCTGCTAGAAGAGTTTCTGAATTATCTGCTCTTTCTTGTGAGTCTCCTTTTCTGATTTTTCATCAGGATAAGGCGGTGTTGCGAACTTCTTTTAAATTTTTACCTAAGGTTGTGAATTCTAACAACATTAGTAGAGAAATTGTGGTTCCTTCATTGTGTCCTAATCCTAAGAATTCTAAGGAGAGATCATTGCATTCTTTGGATGTAGTTAGAGCTTTGAAATATTATGTTGAAGCTACTAAGAATTTCCGAAAGATTTCTAGTCTATTTGTTATCTTTTCCGGTTCTAGGAAAGGTCAGAAGGCCTCTGCCATTTCTTTGGCATCTTGGTTGAAATCTTTAATTCATCATGCTTATGTCGAGTCGGGTAAAACTCCGCCTCAAAGGATTGCAGCTCATTCTACTAGGTCAGTTTCTACTTCCTGGGCGTTTAGGAATGAAGCTTCGGTTGATCAGATTTGCAAAGCAGCAACTTGGTCTTCTTTGCATACTTTTACTAAATTCTACCATTTTGATGTGTTTTCTTCTTCTGAAGCAGTTTTTGGTTGAAAAGTACTTCAGGCAGCTGTTTCAGTTTGATTCTTCTGCTTATAATTTCAGTTTTTTTCATTATAAGATTTAAACTTTATTTTGGGTGTGGATTATTTTCAGCGGAATTGGCTGTCTTTATTTTATCCCTCCCTCTCTAGTGACTCTTGCGTGGGAGATCCACATCTTGGGTAGTCATTATCCCATACGTCACTAGCTCATGGACTCTTGCTAATTACATGAAAGAAAACATAATTTATGTAAGAACTTACCTGATAAATTCATTTCTTTCATATTAGCAAGAGTCCATGAGGCCCACCCTTTTTTGTGGTGGTTATGATTTTTTTGTATAAAGCACAATTATTCCAATTCCTTATTTTTTATGCTTTCACACTTTTTTCTTATCACCCCACTTCTTGGCTATTCGTTAAACTGATTTGTGGGTGTGGTGAGGGGTGTATTTATAGGCATTTTGAGGTTTGGGAAACTTTGCCCCTCCTGGTAGGAATGTATATCCCATACGTCACTAGCTCATGGACTCTTGCTAATATGAATGAAATGAATTTATCAGGTAAGTTCTTACATAAATTATGTTTTTCCACCATAATTTGCAAATATATTCTTTCGAAATCAGACAATGTGATTGTCTGGATTTGTTTCCACATTTTGTCTCTCATAGTTGAGGTATACCTATGATGAAAATTACAGGCCTCTCTCATCTTCTTAAGTGGGAGAACTTGCACAATTGGTGGCTGACTAAATACTTTTTTTGCCCCACTGTATATATATATATATATATATATATCATACCTCCCAACATTTCAAAATTCAAAAGTGGGTGGGGCTTAACAAATCATAATACCAAAGTAAATCCACTGTTCGATACCCTGGTATTAGCACTGCTCATTGTATAAAACTGAAGGCATGCTAGTATTATCACCAGGGGTTAGACATCATCACTACCAGAGGTAGGTTAGAGAGGTCACCATTGCCCGTGGTCAGAGTGTATACAGCCTTCTTACTCCTGCTTAACCCACACACCATTCCTTTTCCACAGGGAATCTAACAGGTATCTAACCCTTTGAGAGCAAAGCCAGCTGCTTCTGAGTATGGGCCCAATAGAATTTAAAAAAAAAATAATAAATTTTTGTATGCATAGGGCAAATCGGGACAGATGGCTAGCAACCCGGGACAGTGGGTCAGACCCCTATAATCGGGACTGTCCAGCGAAACTCGGGATAGTTGGGGGGTATGTTATATATATAGATAGATAGATAGATAGATAGATAGATAGATAGATAGATAGATATACAGTATGTGTGTACATATATTTATTTGTGTGCATTGCTATTCATGTGACCAAGTCCTCTGTGGGGGGCTGAAACGTTATGTGTTTGACACAATAAAGGTGTTTGGAACAATCTGTGGTGCCTACTTACGTGTTGCTCAGTTGGGATATTTGCTGAGTCCCGTTCAACATACCGATATATATATATATATATATATATATATATATATATATATATATTTGTGTGTGTGTGTGTATATAAATATATATATATGTGTGTGTTTGTGTTTGTGTGCAAGTATTAAAAAAAGAAGAAAAGAGTACGTAGCTAGATAGATATGGGCATATACTGTAGTTACTGCAAAGTGATCTTCCTATTACCCAATTCACCTCCAGAAGTAGGTTTGATAAGGTTTATCTTGAAATATGGTTTATGATTTAGCTTAAATTACAGCTGTGCAAACCAGGTAATATGTCCCTGTTGAAAACGGTCATAAAATGAATCATATGAGATAGGCTGCAGTCAACTCTGAGAAGATAATAATATTGCTAAGTAAGCAAATACATCCCATGTGACAGCAATAGGACAAGTGGAGCAGGGATTGTTCCCACTATTATTAAAAATAAATAATTGATTAAATAAGTGAATACCTAAAAAAAGGCATCATTTATACATTCCGAACACAAACAGTTTTTATATAAGCCCCAGGAATATCCTACTAAAATGTACAACAATTTACCTGTATGGATTTAACACATTGAATTCTTCTTTGCTCATATCTATTGAAGTATTTAGACAATGAGATCAATTCTGCTTCTAGGCTGCTGGATGGGAATTTATACTTAATTATTTTAAATGCCTACTCTTTCTCTTCTTTGTTATGCAGCTAGTGATCAGAAGACACAGACAAAAATAAATACTAATATACCAGGAGAGTATTGGTAAATGTTCTGCTATGAGCAAATAAACTTATGGGACATATTATTGCACTGTTTTGCATGCATATGTGTTAAACACATATTGAAAGTCAGTTTCAGAGCAGCAATTCACTACTGTAAGCTAACTGAACACATCTTGTGAGCCAGTGACAAGAGCCATATATGTGAAGTCACCAATTACCATCTTGCTCACAAAAGTGAAGCTCCTAAGCCTACCTATGTATGCTCTAAACAAAGGTTACTAAGGAAATAAATTGGGTAATAGAAGTACATTGGGTTTAAGGGTAGCAATACAACTATAGAAGCTTACTGCCAAAAACTGCATAACTAGAACATTTGCTCAAATCAGTCAGATCCAACACTATAGATTATACACAGATATTTTTCTTATTTATCATATTGCAGAACAGATTACATACCTATGCACCCAACACACGCTTCAGAAAAGGGTCTTAGAGTTGCTGAGAGTTTACGTGCACCTTCATAGCCAACCGGCTATTGTTATAAACATGTCCACATGCTTCACATAGTTTGGCGACATATATTTATAGACCATAAACCTTATACTAGCAGTTTATAGCACTTTTTGGCACTTTTTATAAGGTTACTGTTGCTTTAAATTTAGCAGGGCTGCCTTTACGCTCTGAAATTTTTTTTTCTGAGTTATTAACAGTATGTTTTACTTCACCTGTGCTAAATACCTTCGTGTTATTAGTGTTAGCACTCACCGGTAGTTCAGGCATGCTAAGGGTTAACTGTTTTCTGTGTTTTAATCCTTTCCTGTTGCTCTAACATTTTCAGCGTATACAAAGGTTTTCTTATGGTCATAAGAGCTTGACTTTGTATTTAACCCTCTATGTGCTATGTTATTTGCTATATAAGCCTATATGCTTTTTTACAGGTTTTTTTCAGTGCTTATTTGAACAGTACCATATGTTCTTGTTACTGTTTCCCTATTGAGTGTGAATCAGTTCTATATTGTGCCTGTTCTTCTCTTAGGGGTTAACTATTTGTGAGATTTTTACTTTCTATTAGCTTCTGATTATCTCTGATACTTAAGCTATGTCCTTATTGGTACTATGGAGCAAACTGGGGCAGGTCAGGCTTCTGGTCTGTCAGCTGAACAGCTAGAAGGTAGATCCTGATGCATTAACCCCTTCTAGAGTGTGTATGTTTTGCAAGTATTCTCTGGTGTATGTGCCTGCTCAGCTTTGTACCTCATGTGTTGAGTCTATTGCTAATCCTAAACAGCTTTTTACTCCGCTTCAGAGTGTGCAAGGGTTTTTACCCTACCAGAGTTTTGTTTGCTTGCCTCTAGCTGTTAAGAGCGGATATTTGCAAGGATATGAAGGTAGTCCTTCTTTGGCCTTTAGCTCATCAGGGACCTCCCTTAGGAGCAACCAGTCTAAGCTACCAATTAATGATAGGGGTGTCTCTGACTCTAAGTATTCTTACTCTGAGGATAGTTTCTCTGAGTCTAAGGATCCTGCTCTTGTGGCGGAATATGTGTCTTTTAACTTCAGGTTTCACCATATTGATGCCTTATTTTGGGAAGTTTTAATTGCTTTAGAGGTAGAAGGTTGTCCTGCTACACTCAAGCAACCTGTTAAGAGGATCAATATTTTTTTTAAGGCTGCTAATAAGCTAAGAAATGTATTCTAATGAATCGCAGAAGCCAGGTATTCCTTTTATTCCATGTACTAAATTGTAATCTATGTTCCCCCTTCCTTCTGTTAATACAGAGATTTGGGAAACTGTTTCTAAGGTAGCTGCAGCTATATCCACTTTTGATCAGGGTTACCACTAATTATTTGGAAGATAGTTCCTCTTTTTAGAATCCATTAGGTAAAAAACTTGAAGGTTTTCATAGGTGATCCTTTCAGCTAGCAGGTTTTAGACCTGTAGTTAGCCATGTTGCTGCTGCCACTGCTTTTTTGTGTGATAATCTATCAGAACTTGTTTCTGGGAGATTCAGGATTGTATTAATCTCCCGAGAATAGTGCTTTTTTTTTGTGATGCAGTAGTAGAAATTATTTGCATTAATGCTAGGAATGCTGCAATAGCTGTTTTAGCTAGACGAACTTTGTGGCTTAAGTTTTTGTCCGCTGATTTGGTTTCTAAGCGTAGACTGCTTTCTCCACCCCTTCCATGGTAATCTCTGTTTGGGCCTGGACTCGATTCTATTATTGCCACAGTAACTAAGGGTAAGAGAGCTTGTCTTACCAGGATAAAAAGTCTAAAAGTAAACTTAGATCTGCTGGGCATTTTCATATTTTTGGTAATCTAAGGCTCAGAAAGATTCTCCCTCTGCTTAGGGTTCTGACTACTCCAAATCCTCCTGGAAGTCTAACCCTTCTTGGTCTAAAAAGAAATAGTCCAAGAAGTCTACCCTAGCTCCCAAGACTGTATGAAGGTGTGTCCCTAATACCAGATCAGTCTCTTTTCAGGGTGGCAGATATCTGTTCAATATCCCTGAACATTGCTTATCATTTACCAGGGATATTGCATGGGTTTTTGTTCAAGGCCTCCTCAGGAAAGATTATTTTTGTCTTGAGTGCTTTGAGATCCTTTAAAGGCCCAAGCATTTTTGGCTTGTGTGAGAGATCAGGAATTAATGGGAGTAATTATTCCAGTTCCAACTCCAGAATTAAGCCAGGTGTTTTATTCAAATCTTTTTAGTGCAGTAGCATCAGTTAATGTCTACCATAGACTTAAAATATGCTTTTTTTGCATATCCCTATCCACAGGGATCATGTCAAGTTTCTAACATTTTATTTTTTAGACAAGCATTACCAATTCATGGCCCTCCTTTTGGTCTGTCTACAGCTTTCATAGTATTTTAAAAAGAATTAGGAGCTCTGTTGTCTGTGGTTGGAGCTCAAGAAATTGCTGTAGTTCCTTACTTGGATGATATTCTAGTTCAGGCTCCTTCTTATAATCTGGCTGTGTCTCACACTCAGATGGCTCTTCAGTTGCTTCAGAGTCACTGGGTCAGATTACATATGGCACACTATTTAGCACTTTCACTCACGCTCAAACACTGACAGAAGTACATTTTTTGTTGAGAGTAAAATGTTTGCTCACAAGCAAAAGCCGACACAAGATAAATGTTGGACTTCGGATATCGCGACCATGCTAACTTCTTCTTCTCATAGACTTCAAAGGAACATACAAATGGGGAAAAAACTAACAACTGTGTTCACATGCTAACCCAATCGTGTTTAACGAAGTGTGCTATACCCAACATGAATTATGAATATTTTACATTCCAATGTTCTTTACATAGATGAAAATTTTCAATTTTTTCATTATATATCTATCTATCCATATCTATATATATATATATATATATATATATATATATATATATATATATATATACATATACATATACAGTATATATATATATATATATATATATATATATACACATATACAGTATATATATATATATATATATATATATATATATATATATATATATATATATATATATATATATATATATATATATATATATATATATACAGATATATACAGGGATTTCTATTTAAAAAATACATAGAACATTTCCCCCAAATGAAGAACATTGGAATGTAAAATATTTACAGTAAATACACACTAAAATATTACAATTAATAAAAAAATATTTTTATTGTTTTGAGGTATTTGAGTGAAAAGGGCTACAATGTGTGTATGCACCTTTAAAATTCAGATGCAAAACATCACTTATTTTATTGTTCAATTTAATAAGCAAATTGCACATATGGTGGCACTAGCATGGACACTTTTCTTTTACATTCATTTTATTAACTAGTTTGTGCATTGTTAGGGACATTAAACTGATAAGTACATCTACAGTAGCACAATGCTAATGTCCTGGGCCTGCAGCTATCTTCAAAATAATTATTTTATTTTAACCCCCAAGATTAGTTAAAGAAGCTCTGTATCTTCACACTGGGAGCCACCATCTTGGAGCTTGCACTTGTTATGTAACTTTTAAACTGTGAAAAAAATATGCACAAATGTAACACTTCAGCTCTCTATTATGTGAGCTAAACTGAAGTGAAAGGTACAGCTGTCAAAATGCAGATCTGTGAAAGTGCACTGCTTCTATCACTGGATGCAACAATATGTGAGCTACAAGATGGCTGTGTCTAGTATTAAATGCAGAGATTTAGCAGCTGGGTTCTGTAATGACTTAAAATAAGAGAACTGCTTTGAAGACAGCTGTAGATACAGGAGAAAACGCAATAGTATGGTAAGTAGTATCCATGCTAATGTAGTTGAACATCCAATAGGATGTAAGCAGCTCTCATCCTATTGGCTGATTTGAAAATGTATACAAGGGATACCTTGCATTCAAACTTTAGTGTGCAGTGGACGATCTCATGAAGAGGAGGCTCCATGTCAGCGCCGTTGCCGATCCTGCCACGCTCCTCGCCGCCTCAGCTCTGCGACCCCTGGATGAAGATGGACCCGCAACACCGGGATGAAGATTGAAGATGGAGTCGGCTGGAAGAAGACCTTCACCGCCAGAGTTCAGGAATGGTGAGTACCTATTTCTGGGTAAGTGTTAGGTTTTGTTTTTTGTTGTTTCTTTTCTGTGTCTTTTTTAGATTAGGGCTTTTTTTGTTTTTTAATAAGCACTAAAGAGCTAATTGCCCTTTTAAGGGCATTGCCCATACAAATGCTCCTTTAGGTCTTTTTTTTTGGGGGGTTGGGTGGGTGGGGGGTTGTACTGTTACGGGCTAATTTGTATTTTTTTAAAGTAAAAGAGCTGATTGCTTTAAGGCAATGCCCTACAAAAGGCCCTTTTAAGGGTTATTGGTAGTTTAGTGTTAGATTAGGGGGTGTTTTTATTTGGGGGGGCTTTTTTGTTTTTATAGGGATATTAGATTAGGTTTATTTTTTTGGATAATTTCGTTTATTATTTTCTGTAATCTTAGATTTTGTTTATTTTTCGTAATTTTAGAGTTTGTTATTTTTTGTAGTGTTAGGTTGTTAATTTTTTTTCCTGTAGTGTTAGGATTTTTTAATTTTGTAATTTAGGTTTTTTATTTTTGGTATATTTTTTTAAAATAGTAATATTATGTTTATTTATAGTTTAAGCTTTAGGTTTTATTTATTTCACATGTAAGTTTTTATTTATTTTAAAGTACTTATATTGTAACTTTAATTTAAAGTTAGCGGGTGTTAGGTTTAGGTATGAATAGTTTAATTTAGGTAGCTGCGATGTGGGTGTTTGTCGGTTTAGGGGCTAATAGGTTAAGTTTAGTATTTGCATAACTGGGGGGCAGCGGATTTGGGGTTAATAGTTTTATTTAGGTGTTAGCGATGCGGGTGGGCGGTGGATTAGGGGTTAATAGGTTTATTGTAGTGTTGACGATGCGGGGGGCGGCGAATTGTGGGTTAATAGTTTTATTGTAGTGTTGGCGATGTCGGAGCAGCGGATTAGGGGTTAATATCTTTGGTGTTGGTGATGTCGGGGGGTGGCAGATTAGGGGTATTTAGACTAGGATTTTATATTAGGGTGTTAGATATATAATAAACTTTCTTGTCTCCATAGACATCAATGGGGAATGTGCTATAGTGATCGCCATTCCACAATCGCAGGTGTTCTTTTTTTTGGGGGGGGGGGGGCTTTTTCTCCATTGATGTCCATGGGGGGATACGTGCACGAGCACGTCAAGTCAGGACTTGGCTTTTGTGCGGTATGGAGCTTAACGCACCATATCACACAACAAAAGAAAGTTTTTTTGTCACTTGTAATGGCAGAGCTATGGAAAGGGCGGTACCGCTAAATTTTTAGCGTTGTTTATGCACGGGGTTTAGCGCAATCTGTAATCTGGGTCATTGGTTTTTATCTACTCTGTGTTAAAAAGATGTCGGTATGTACAGAAACATAGATTGATGTGCAATTCTCATAGTAGTTTGAAAAAAAAGTAAACAATTAAGGTTTATTCCACCTTTCTGTATTGAGATGCTATCAAGACATTTAAATGTTCTGGCAGTCGAGAGACAATTATATCAAATAATGATGCATCCAAATGTTTTTTTCATATATGAATTGGGTAGTTATGCACACCTCAAACCACCATGTTTAAAGGGATATGAAACACATTTTTTTTCTTTTATGATTTGGATACAACATGCACTTTTTAACAACTTTTCAATTTACTTCTATTAAATAATTTGCTTCATTCTCTTGGTATTATTTTCAGGAACTGCAATGTATTACTGGGAGCTAGTAGCGCATTGGTGTCTGCATATATATGCCTATTGTCATTGGCTCACCCAATGTGTTCAGCTAGCTCCCAGTAGTACATTGCTGCTATTTCAACAAACAATACAAAAGAATTAAGCAAAATTGATAATATAAGACATTTGGAAAGTTGTTTAAAATTGTATGCTCTTTCTGAATCACGAAATAAATATTTTTGGTTTTATATTTCTTAATTTATTCTTAATAAAAGAATAAATGTATAGCGTTAAGTACTTTAAAAATAAACTGTATTACTACAAAGGGTATTTATTTCTTCTTTTTATTATTACTTGTAATTGTTATTTATTTACTTTTTCATTTATTTAGCAGTTTTTTATATTTATATATAGCTTTTTGCGCCTGTCAGGTTGCGCTAGTATTATGAGTTGAAGGTAAACTATTTTCGCTCACGCGCTAACCAGATGAGTCTAAAAAACCAAACTTAGAATATTGCGCGCACAATAACCTATTCCTCCATAGAAGTCAATGGAGAAAAAAAGTGAGGAAAAAAAGAACTTGCGTGCAAACCTGATAGCATATTTTCAGGTGTGCTAACCCGACTTGAAAGTATAAATATTTTACATTCCAATGTTCTTCGCATAGAAGAATATGTTCTAATTATTCATAAATAATATTTAGCTGATTTTTTTGGTAAAATAAATATATATATATGTATGTACAGTGTATATATATATATATATATATATATATATATATATATATATATGTGTGTGTGTGTGTGTGTGTATATATATATATATATATATATATATATATATATATATATATATATATATATATATATATATATATATATATATATATATATGGGAATATCTATTTAGAAATACTTAGAACATATTCTGCTATGTGCAAAACCATAGAAATGTAAAATATTTACAGTAAGTACATAGTTAAAAACCTTTATTAAAAAATGAATAGTAAATAAATATGCTTTTATATCTTTTCATCTACTTAAAGGGACAGGAAACCACAACATTTTCTATCATGATACGGATAGAACATACAATTTTAAACATCTTTCCAATTTATTTCTATTATCAAATTTGCTTCATTCTATTGTAATTATTTGCTGAAGAAACAGCATTGCACTACTGGCAGCTAACTGAACACATCTAGTTAGCCAATCAAGAGACAAGTGTGTTCACCAATCAGCAGTTAGCTTCCACTTGTTAAGGATATGTGTGTATTCTTTTTCAACAAGGTATACCATGAGAACGAAACACATTTGAAAATGGAAGTTAATTTAAAAGTGACTTAAAATTACATGCTCTATCTGAATATTGCAGGTTTAATGTTGATTTCTCTTGTTAAGTGTATCCAGTCCACGGATCATCCATTACTTGTGGGATATTCTCCTTCCCAACAGGAAGTTGCAAGAGGATCACCCACAGCAGAGCTGCTATATAGCTCCTCCCCTAACTGTCATATCCAGTCATTCTCTTGCAAGCCTCAACCAAGATAGAGGTCGTAAGAGGAGTGTGGTGTTTTATACTTAGTTTATTCTTCAATCAAAAGTTTGTTATTTTTAAATGGTGCCGGAGTGTACTGTTTATCTCAGGCAGTATTTAGAAGAAGAATCTGCCTGCGTTTTCTATGATCTTAGCAGAAGTAACTAAGATCCATGGCTGTTCTCACATATTCTGAGGAGTGAGGTAACTTCAGAGAGGGAATGGCGTGCAGGTTTTCCTGCAATAAGGTATGTGCAGTTAATATTTTTCTAGGGATGGAATTTGCTAGAAAATGCTGCTGATACCGAAGTAATGTAAGTAAAGCCTTAAATGCAGTTATAGCGACTGGTATCAGGCTTATTAATAGAGATACATACTCTTATAAAAATGTAATATAAAACGTTTGCTGGCATGTTTAATCGTTTTTATATGTATTTGGTGATAAAACTTATTGGGGCCTAGTTTTTTTCCACATGGCTGGCTTGAATTTTGCCTAGTAACAGTTTCCTTAGGCTTTCCACTGTTGTAATATGAGTGGGAGGGGCCTTTTTTAGTGCTTTTCTGTACAGCTAAAAATACTGACATTCAGCTTCCCTCTGCATGATCCAGGACATCTCTGGAGGGCTCAAAAGGCTTCAAAGTCGTTTTTGAGGGAGGTAAAAAGCCATAGTAGAGCTGTGGCAGTTGTTGTGACTGTTTGAAAAAAAAAACAACAAAAAACGTTTTTGTCTTTTATTATTCAGTTTTGGGTATTAAGGGTTTAATCATCCATTTGCAAGTGGGTGCAATGCTCTGCTAACTTGTTACATACACTGTAAAAATTTTGTTAGTGTAACTGCCTTTTTTCACTGTTATTTCAAATTTTGACAAATTTTGTGTTACTTAAAGGTGCAGTAACGTTTTTTATATTGCTTGTAAACTTGTTTAAAGTGTTTTCCAAGCTTGCTAGTCTCATTGCTAGTCTGTTTAAACATGTCTGACACAGAGGAAACTACTTGTTCATTATGTTTGAAAGCCATGGTGGAGCCCCATAGGAGAATGTGTACTAAATGTATTGATTTCACCTTAAACAGTAAAGATCAGTCTTTAACTATAAAAGAAATATCACCAGAAGATTCTGACGAGGGGGAAGTAATGCCGACTAACTCTCCCCCGTGTCAGACCTTCGCCTCCCGCTCAGGGGACGCACGCTAATATGGCGCCAATTACATCAGGGACGCCCATAGCGATTACCTTGCAGGACATGGCTGCAATCATGAATAATACCCTGTCAGAGGTATTATCCAGGTTGCCTGAATTAAGAGGCAAGTGCGATTGCTCTGGGGTTAGGAGAAATACAGAGCGCGCAGATGCTATAAGGGCCATGTCTGATACTGCGTCACAATATGCAGATCATGAGGACGGAGAGCTTCAGTCTGTGGGTGACATCTCTGATTCGGGGAAACCTGATTCAGAGATTTCTAATTTTAAATTTAAGCTTGAGAACCTCCGTGTGTTGCTTGGGGAGGTATTAGCTGCTCTGAATGACTGTAACACAGTTGCAGTACCAGAGAAATTGTGTAGGCTGGATAAATACTATGCGGTACCGGTGTGTACTGATGTTTTCCTATACCTAAAAGGCTTACAGAAATTATTAGCAATCGAGTGGGATAGACCGGGGGTGCCTTTTTCCCCACCTCCTATATTTAGAAAAATGTTTCCAATAGACGCCACTACACGGGACTTATGGCAGACGGTCCCTAAGGTGGAGGGAGCAGTTTCTACTTTAGCAAAGCGTACTACTATCCCGGTTGAGGACAGTTGTGCTTTTTCAGATCCAATGGATAAAAAATTGGAGGGTTACCTTAAGAAAATGTTTATTCAACAAGGTTTTATTTTACAGCCCCTTGCATGCATTGCGCCTGTCACGGCCGCGGCAGCATTCTGGTTTGAGGCCCTGGAAGAGGCCATCCATACAGCTCCATTGACTGAAATTATTGACAAGCTTAGAACACTTAAGCTAGCTAACTCATTTTTCTTTCATGTAATTAGCAAGAGTCCATGAGCTAGTGACGTATGGGATATACATTCCTACCAGGAGGGGCAAAGTTTCCCAAACCTCAAAATGCCTATAAATACACCCCTCACCACACCCACAAATCAGTTTTACAAACTTTGCCTCCTATGGAGGTGGTGAAGTAAGTTTGTGCTAGATTCTACGTTGATATGCGCTCCGCAGCAGGTTGGAGCCCGGTTTTCCTCTCAGCGTGCAGTAAATGTCAGAGGGATGTGAGGAGAGTATTGCCTATTTGAATTCAATGATCTCCTTCTATGGGGTCTATTTCATAGGTTCTCTGTTATCGGTCGTAGAGATTCATCTCTTACCTCCCTTTTCAGATCGACGATATACTCTTATATATACCATTACCTCTACTGATTCTCGTTTCAGTACTGGTTTGGCTTTCTACTACATGTAGATGAGTGTCCTGGGGTAAGTAAGTCTTATTTTCTTTGACACTCTAAGCTATGGTTGGGCGCTTTTATATAAAGTTCTAAATATATGTGTTCAAACATTTATTTGCCTTGACTCAGGATGTTCAACGTTCCTTATTTCAGTCAGTTTCATATTTGGGATAATGCATATGAATAAATCAATTTTTTACTTACCTTAAAATTTGACTTTTTTTCCCTGTGGGCTGTTAGGCTCGCGGGGGCTGAAAATGCTTCATTTTATTGCGTCATTCTTGGCGCGGACTTTTTTGGCGCAATTTTTTTTTCTTGTTTCCGGCATCATACGTGTCGCTGGAAGTTGCGTAATTTTTTGACTTTTTTTTGCGTCAAAAGTGTTGGCGTTCCGGATGTGGCGTCATTTTTGGCGCCAAAAGCATTTAGGCGCCAAATAATGTGGGCGTCTTTTTTGGCGCTAAAAAATATGGGCGTCACTATTGTCTCCACATTATTTAAGTCTCATTGTTTATTGCTTCTGGTTGCTAGAAGCTTATTTCACTGGCATTTTTTCCCATTCCTGAAACTGTCATTTAATGAATTTGATCAATTTTGCTTTATATGTTGTTTTTTCTATTACATATTGCAAGATGTCCCAGATTGACCTTGAGTCAGAAGATACTTCTGGAAAATCGCTGCCTGTTGCTGGATCTACCAAAGTTAAGTGTATCTGCTGTAAACTTGTGGTATCTGTTCCTCCAGCTGTTGTTTGTAATGAATGTCATGACAAACTTGTTAATGCAGATAATATTTCCTTTAGTAATGTTACATTACCTGTTGTTGTTCCATCAACATCTAATACTCAGAGTGTTCCTGTTAACATAAGAGATTTTGTTTCTAAATCCATTAAGAAGGCTATGCCTGTTATTCCTCCTTCTAGTAAACGTATAAGGTCTTTTAAAACTTCTAATTTTTCAGATGAATTTTTAAATGAACATCATCATTCTGATTCTGATAATGATTCCTCTGGTTCAGAGGATTCTGTTTCAGAAGTTGATGCTGATAAATCCTCATATTTATTTTAAATGGAATTTATTCGTTCTTTACTTAAAGAAGTCTTAATTGCATTAGAAATAGAGGATTCTGGTCCTCATAATACTAAATCTAAACGTTAAAATAAGGTTTTTAAATCTCCTGTAGTTATTCCAGAAGTTTTTCCTGTCCCTTATGCTATTTCTGAAGTAATCTCCAGGGAATGGAATAATTTGGGTAATTCATTTACTCCTTCTAAACGTTTTAAGCAATTATATCCTGTGCCATCTGACAGATTAGAGTTTTGGGACAAAATCCCTAAGGTTGATGGGGCTGTCTCTACTCTTGCTAAACGTACTACTATTCCTACGGCAGATAGTACTTCCTTTAAGGATCCTTTAGATAGGAAGATTGAATCCTTTCTAAGAAAAGCTTACTTATGTTCAGGTAATCTTCTTAGACCTGCTATATCTTTAGCGGATGTTGCTGCAGCCTCAACTTTTTGGTTAGAAGCTTTAGCGCAACAAGTAACAGATCATAATTCTCATAGCATTGTTAATCTTCTTCAACATGCTAATAACTTTATTTGTGATGCCATCTTTGATATCATTAGGGTTGATGTCAGGTATATGTCTCTAGCTATTTTAGCTAGAAGAGCTTTATGGCTTAAGACTTGGAATGCTGATATGTCTTCTAAGTCAACTTTGCTTTCCCTTTCTTTCCAGGGTAATAAATTATTTGGTTCTCAGTTGGATTCTATTATTTCAACTGTTACTGGAGGGAAAGGAACTTTTTTACCACAGGATAAAAAATCTAAAGGTAAATTTAGGTCTAATAATCGTTTTCGTTCCTTTCATCACAATAAGGAACAAAAGCCTGATCCTTCATCCACAGGAGCGGTATCAGTTTGGAAACCATCTCCAGTCTGGAATAAATCCAAGCCTTTTAGAAAACCAAAGCCAGCTCCCAAGTCCACATGAAGGTGCGGCCCTCATACCAGCTCAGCTGGTAGGGGGCAGATTACGTTTTTTCAAAGAAATTTGGATCAATTCAATTCACAATCTTTGGATTCAGAACATTGTTTCAGACGGGTACAGAATTGGCTTCAAGATAAGGCCTCCTACAAAGAGATTTTTTCTTTCCCGTGTCCCAGTAAATCCAGCGAAGGCTCAAGCATTTCTGAAATGTGTTTCAGATCTAGAGTTGGCTGGAGTAATTATGCCAGTTCCAGTTCTGGAACAGGGACTGGGGTTTTATTCAAATCTCTTCATTGTACCAAAGAAGGAGAATTCCTTCAGACCAGTTCTGGATCTAAAAATATTGAATCGTTATGTAAGGATACCAACATTCAAAATGGTAACTATAAGGACTATTCTGCCTTTTGTTCAGCAAGGGCATTATATGTCCACAATAGATTTACAGGATGCATATCTGCATATTCCGATTCATCCAGATCACTATCAGTTTCTGAGATTCTCTTTCCTAGACAAGCATTACCAAATTGTGGCTCTGCCGTTTGGCCTAGCAACAGCTCCAAGGATTTTTACAAAAGTTCTCGGTGCCCTTCTGTCTGTAATCAGAGAACAGAGTATTGTGGTATTTCCTTATTTGGACGATATCTTGGTACTTGCTCAGTCTTCACATTTAGCAGAATCTCATACGAATCGACTCGTATTGTTTCTTCGAGATCATGGTTGGAGGGTCAATTTACCGAAAAGTTCATTGATTCCTCAGACAAGGGTAACCTTTTTAGGTTTATAGATAGATTCAGTGTCCATGACTCTGTCTCTGACAGACAAGAGACGTCTAAAATTGGTTTCAGCTTGTCGAAACCTTCAGTCTCAATCATTCCCTTCGGTAGCCTTATGCATGGAAATTCTAGGTCTTATGACTGCTGCATCGAACGCAATCCCCTTTGCTCGTTTTCACATGCGACCTCTTCAGCTCTGTATGCTGAACCAGTGGTGCAGGGATTACACAAAGATATATCAATTGATATCTTTAAAACCGATTGTACGACACTCTCTGACGTGGTGGACAGATCACCATCGTTTAGTTCAGGGGGCTTCTTTCGTTCTTCCAACCTGGACTGTGATTTCAACAGATGCAAGTCTGACAGGTTGGGGAGCTGTTTGGGGGTCTCTGACAGCACAAGGGGTTTGGGAATCTCAGGAGGTGAGATTACCAATCAATATTTTGGAACTCCGTGCAATTTTCAGAGCTCTTCAATCATGGCCTCTTCTAAAGAGAGAATCGTTCATTTGTTTTCAGACAGACAATGTCACAACTGTGGCATATATCAATCATCAAGGAGGGACTCACAGTCCTCTGGCTATGAAAGAAGTATCTCGAATTCTGGTTTGGGCGGAATCCAGCTCCTGTCTAATTTCTGCGGTTCATATCCCAGGTATAGACAATTGGGAAGCGGATTATCTCAGTCGCCAAACGTTACATCCGGGTGAATGGTCTCTTCACCCAGAGGTATTTCTTCAGATTGTTCAAATGTGGGGACTTCCAGAAATAGATCTGATGGCTTCTCATCTAAAGAAGAAACTTCCCAGGTATCTGTCCAGATCCAGGGATCCTCAGGCGGAAGCAGTGGATGCATTGTCATTTCCTTGGAAGTATCATCCTGCCTATATCTTTCCGCCTCTAGTTCTTCTTCCAAGAGTAATCTCCAAGATTCTGAAGGAATGCTCGTTTGTTCTGCTGGTGGCTCCAGCATAGCCTCACAGGTTTTAGTATGCGGATCTTGTCCGGATGGCCTCTTGCCAACCGTGGACTCTTCCGTTAAGACCAGACCTTCTGTCGCAAGGTCCTTTTTTCCATCAGGATCTCAAATCCTTAAATTTGAAGGTATGGAGATTGAACCCTTGATTCTTAGTCAAAGAGGTTTCTCTGACTCTGTGATTAATACTATGTTACAGGCTCGTAAATTTGTATCTAGGAAGATATATTATCGAGTCTGGAAGACTTACATTTCTTGGTGTCTTTCTCATCATTTTTCCTGGCATTCTTTTAGAATTCCGAGAATTTTACAGTTTCTTCAGGATGGTTTGGATAAAGGTTTGTCTGCAAGTTCCTTTTTCACAGAAAGATTGCTAATCTTCCTGATATTCATTGTTTTGTACAAGCTTTGGTTCGTATAAAACCTGTTATTAAGTCAATTTCTCCTCCTTGGAGTTTGAATTTGGTTCTGGGGGCTCTTCAAGCTCCTCCGTTTGAACCTATGCATTCACTGGACATTAAATTACTTTCTTGGAAAGTTTTGTTTCTTTTGGCCATCTCTTCTGCTAGAAGAGTTTCTGAATTATCTGCTCTTTCTTGTGAGTCTCCTTTTCTGATTTTTCATCAGGATAAGGCGGTGTTGCGAACTTCTTTTAAATTTTTACCTAAGGTTGTGAATTCTAACAACATTAGTAGAGAAATTGTGGTTCCTTCATTGTGTCCTAATCCTAAGAATTCTAAGGAGAGATCATTGCATTCTTTGGATGTAGTTAGAGCTTTGAAATATTATGTTGAAGCTACTAAGAATTTCCGAAAGACTTCTAGTCTATTTGTTATCTTTTCCGGTTCTAGGAAAGGTCAGAAGGCCTCTGCCATTTCTTTGGCATCTTGGTTGAAATCTTTAATTCATCATGCTTATGTCGAGTCGGGTAAAACTCCGCCTCAAAGGATTACAGCTCATTCTACTAGGTCAGTTTCTACTTCCTGGGCGTTTAGGAATGAAGCTTCGGTTGATGAGATTTGCAAAGCAGCAACTTGGTCTTCTTTGCATACTTTTACTAAATTCTACCATTTTGATGTGTTTTCTTCTTCTGAAGCAGTTTTTGGTAGAAAAGTACTTCAGGCAGCTGTTTCAGTTTGATTCTTCTGCTTATAATTTCAGTTTTTTTCATTATAAGATTTAAACTTTATTTTGGGTGTGGATTATTTTCAGCGGAATTGGCTGTCTTTATTTTATCCCTCCCTCTCTAGTGACTCTTGCGTGGAAGATCCACATCTTGGGTAGTCATTATCCCATACGTCACTAGCTCATGGACTCTTGCTAATTACATGAAAGAAAACATAATTTATGTAAGAACTTACCTGATAAATTCATTTCTTTCATATTAGCAAGAGTCCATGAGGCCCACCCTTTTTTGTGGTGGTTATGATTTTTTTGTATAAAGCATAATTATTCCAATTCCTTATTTTTTATGCTTTCGCACTTTTTTCTTATCACGCCACTTCTTGGCTATTCGTTAAACTGATTTGTGGGTGTGGTGAGGGGTGTATTTATAGGCATTTTGAGGTTTGGGAAACTTTGCCCCTCCTGGTAGGAATGTATATCCCATACGTCACTAGCTCATGGACTCTTGCTAATATGAAAGAAATGAATTTATCAGGTAAGTTCTTACATAAATTATGTTGTTTCTGATGCCATTGTTCATTTGACTAAACTAACGGCTAAGAATTCCGGATTCGCCATTCAAGCGCGTAGGGCGCTATGTCTTAAATCCTGGTCAGCTGACATTCCTTTCAAGGGGCAGACCTTATTCTGGCCTGGTTTGAAGGAAATTATTGCTGACAATACTGGAGGTAAGGGTCACACCCTTCCTCAGGACAGGGCCAAAGCAAAGGCCAAACAGTCTAATTTTCGTGCCTTTCGAAATTTCAAGGCAGGTGCAGCATCAACTTCCTCCGCTTCAAAACAAGAGGGAACTTTTGCTCAATCTAAGCAGGCCTGGAAACCTAACCAGTCCTGGAACAAAGGCAAGCAGGCCAGAAAGCCTGCTGCTGCCTCTAAGACAGCATGAAGGAACGGCCCCCTATCCGGCGACGGATCTAGTAGGGGGCAGACTTTCTCTCTTCGCCCAGGCGTGGGCAAGAGATGTTCAGGATCCCTGGGCATTGGAGATCATATCTCAGGGATATCTTCTGGACTTCAAAGCTTCCCCTCCACAAGGGAGATTTCATCTTTCAAGGCTATCTGCAAATCAGATATAGAAAGAGGCATTCCTACACTGTGTGCAAGACCTCCTAGTTATGGGAGTGATCCATCCAGTTCCACGGACGGAACAAGGACAGGCTTTTTATTCAAATCTGTTTGTGGTTCCCAAAAAAGAGGGAACCTTCAGACCAATTTTGGATCTAAAGATCTTAAACAAATTCCTCAGAGTTCCATCTTTCAAAATGGAAACTATTCGGACCATCCTACCCATGATCCAAGAAGGTCAGTACATGACCACAGTGGACTTAAAGGATGCCTACCTTCACATACCGATTCACAAAGATCATCATCGGTTTCTAAGGTTTGCCTTTCTAGACGGGCATTACCAATTTGTAGCTCTTCCCTTCGGGTTGGCTACAGCCCCGAGAATCTTTACAAAGGTTCTGGGCTCACTTCTGGCGGTTCTAAGACCGCGAGGCATAGCGGTGGCTCCGTATCTAGACGACATCCTGATACAGGCGTCAAGCTTTCAAGTTGCCAAGTCTCATACAGAGATAGTTCTGGCATTTCTGAGGTCGCACGGGTGGAAAGTGAACGAGGAAAAGAGTTCTCTATCCCCACTCACAAGAGTCTCCTTCTTAGGGACTGTTATAGATTCTGTAGGAATGAAAATTTACCTGACAGAGTCCAGGTTATCAAAACTTCTAAATGCTTGCCGTGTTCTTCACTCCATTCCGCTCCCTTCGGTAGCTCAGTGTATGGAGGTAATCGGCTTAATGGTAGCGGCAATGGACATAGTGCCATTTGCCCGCCTTTATCTCAGACCGCTGCAATTATGCATGCTGAGTCAGTGGAATGGGGATTACACAGATTTGTCCCCTCTGCTAAATCTGGATCAAGAGACCAGAGATTCTCTTCTCTGGTGGTTGTCTCGGGTACACCTGTCCAAGGGTATGACCTTTCACAGGCCAGATTGGACAATTGTAACAACAGATGCCAGCCTTCTAGGTTGGGGTGCAGTCTGGAATTCCCTGAAGGCACAGGGATCGTGGACTCAGGAGGAGAAACTCCTTCCAATAAATATTCTGGAGTTAAGAGCGATATTCAATGCTCTTCTGGCTTGGCCTCAGTTAGCAACACTGAGGTTCATCAGATTTCAGTCGGACAACATCACGACTGTGGCTTACATCAACCATCAAGGGGGAACCAGGAGTTCCCTAGCGATGTTAGAAGTCTCAAAAATAATTCGCTGGGCAGAGTACCACTCTTGCCACCTGTCAGCAATCCATATCCCAGGCGTGGAGAACTGGGAGGCGGATTTTCTAAGTCGTCAGACTTTCCATCCGGGGGAGTGGGAACTCCTTCCGGAGGTGTTTGCTCAATTGATTCATCGTTGGGGCAAACCAGAGTTGGATCTCAAGGCGTCTCGCCAGAACGCCAAGCTTCCTTGTTACGGATCCAGGTCCAGGGACCCAGAAGCGACGCTGATAGATGCGCTAGCAGCGCCTTGGTTCTTCAACCTGGCTTATGTGTTTCCACCGTTTCCTCTGCTCCCTCGACTGCCAAAATCAAACAGTAGAGAGCATCGGTGATTCTGATAGCACCTGCCTCTAAGACAGGACCTTCTGATACAAGGTCTTTTCAATCATCCAAATCTAATTTCTCTGAGACTGACTGCATGGAGATTGAACGCTTGATTCTATCAAAGCGTGGCTTCTCCGAGTCAGTCATTGATACTTTAATACAGGCACGAAAGCCTGTTACCAGGAAAATCTACCACAAGATATGGAGGAAATATCTTTATTGGTGTGAATCCAAGACTTACTCATGGAGTAAAGTTAGGATTCCTAGAATATTGTCTTTTCTCCAAGAGGGCTTGGACAAAGTATTATCAGCTAGTTCCTTAAAGGGACAGATTTCTGCTCTGTCTATTCTTTTGCACAAGCGTCTGGCAGAGGTTCCAGACATCCAGGCATTTTGCCAGGCTTTGGTTAGATTTAAGCCTGTGTTTAAACCTGTTGCTCCCCCGTGGAGCTTAAACTTGGTTCTTAAGGTTCTTCAAGGAGTTCTGTTTGAACCCCTTCATTCAATTGATCTTAAACTTTTATCTTGGAAAGTTCTGTTTTTGATGGCTATTTCCTCGGCTCGGAGAGTCTCTGAGCTATCTGCCTTACAATGTGATTCTCCCTATCTGATTTTTCATGCAGATAAGGTAGTTCTGTGTACCAAACCTGGGTTTTTACCTAAGGTGGTTTCTAACAAGAATATCAATCAAGAGATTGTTGTTCCATCGTTGTGCCCTAATCCTTCTTCAAAGAAGGGACGTATTTTACATAATCTGGACGTAGTCCGTGCCTTGAAGTTTTACTTACAAGCTATTAAGGATTTTCGTCAAACATCTTTCCTGTTTGTCGTTTACTCTGGACAGAGGAGAGGTCAAAAAGTTTCGGCAACCTCTCTTTCCTTTTGGCTTTGTAACGTAATAAGCCTAGCCTATGAGACTGCTGGACAGCATCCCCCTGAAAGGATTACAGCTTATTCTACTAGAGCTGTGGCTTCCACCTGGGCCTTCAAAAATGAGGCCTCTGTTGAACAGATTTGCAAGGCTGCGACTTGGTCTTTGGTTCAAACATTTTCAAAATTTTACAAATTTGATACTTTTGCTTCTTCGGAGGCTGTGTTTGGGAGAAAGGTTCTTCAGGCAGTGGTTCCTTCCGCTTAATCCTGCCTTGTCCCTCCCATCATCCGTGTACTTTAGCTTTGGTATTGGTATCCCACAAGTAATGGATGATCCGTGGACTGGATACACTTAACAAGAGAAAACATAATTTATGCTTACCTGATAAATGTATTTCTCTTGTAGTGTATCCAGTCCACGGCCCGCCCTGTCCTTTTAAGGCAGGTCTAAATTTTAATTAAACTACAGTCACCACTGCACCCTATGGTTTCTCCTTTCTCTGTTTGTTTTCGGTCGAATGACTGGATATGACAGTTAGGGGAGGAGCTATATAGCAGCTCTGCTGTGGGTGATCCTCTTGCAACTTCCTGTTGGGAAGGAGAATATCCCACAAGTAATGGATGATCCGTGGACTGGATACACTACAAGAGAAATAAATTTATCAGGTAAGCATAAATTATGTTTTTTCTATTCCTTTAACTGCAAAGAGCTACAATGCACTTCTATATATGTATACATATGTATTTATGTGTTTACATATGTATACATATATATATATATATATATATCTGTAAATACATATATACACATATAAATACATCTGTTCATTCATATAAACATATATATATATATATATATATATATATATATATATATATATATATATATATATATATATATATATATATATATATATATATATATATATATATATAGGGGTTTTGAATCTGTTTTCACAACATATATATATTTATATTTATGTATTCAATGTGTATGTGTGTGTGTATATATTATATATATATATATATATATATATATATATATACACACACATACATCTTTAGACATGTATATGTATGTATTTCTTTTGTAAAGCCTTTTGTCTGCCTTTTTTTATATCTCCTAACATATTTGAGCCTTTATAACTTTTTTAATACTATTTTTTTAAAATAATTTTTATTAGATTGGTGTAACTGTTCTTTGTAATGTATTTTTGTGACACTTTGTTTGTTTTGAGAAAAAGTAGACCATAGCTCTGAGGACGCGATAACCATTCTAGTGTAAATCGCGTTTATGCTCAAGCGATCCTATTTACTTTCAACTTGTAATACGTGCGAAAAACCCACCCACGCAAACACCTGCAATATACCCCTTATCGCTCACGCATACCTTTTGGGGCTTCACTTATAATTAGGACCATTAATGGGAAAATAAATTGTGAAAGAAAAATTATAGTTTTATTTTTAATGAGCCAACTTATTTCACATCACTATACAAGGACTACAATAAAGACAAGACAGGGAAAGTATTACAGTGCACTGCTCCTTAGTGAGGTCTAAGTGGTAGTTGGAGAAAAGGGTTGGTTTAAGAAATTAAACTGATAATATGCTTTCTGGGTCTGAAAATAAAATTACTTCCCTTAGAGATAGCATGGTTTACTAAACTAAGCTACAAGTGGATGGTTTGGACATATAGATTGTCTAGTGCTTCACCCTTTCACTTATACACAAAGGACCTTATTTCTAAGAGTAGTAGACAGTGTAAAGTAAAGTGGTCCTTCCTTCTCTCAACCTCTGATCCATGCCCATTACCCATTATTAAAATTAGACAATAGCTCAACTCACAGTACTAGCCTCTCCCATATTTTATACCCTTACAACTAAAAATAGTGTACCTATTCAACAATCTAATTACAGCCTAAGCTTTTCTTCTAAGATTTCATAGATTTAGGAACGAGAAAATACAAATCATAATAGCCTGTACCTATTTTCTGAGTACCCCATAGGTCCTATTCATCTTCACTGTCTACTCTAGTAATGTTTGTTATGATTTGTATTGACTATATGTGGTGGAACAAATCTACTAATTAGTTTTGTATGTATTTTGATGTCATGTTTGATATCATTCATAGTAAGCCTAACTTCCATTATCATATGTTAATCTAATTCATCAGATTCTATTATAGTCCTAAGGGTCTAAAAGTGGCCCTATATGTTCTGTTCACCACTATATTTTCTTTTATGTAATTGGCAAGAGTCCATGAGCTAGTGACGCATGGGATATACAATCCTACCAGGAGGGGCAAAGTTTCCCAAACCTCAAAATGCCTATAAATACACCCCTCACCACACCCACAATTCAGTTTTTACCAACTTTGCCTCCTATGGAGGTGGTGAAGTAAGTTTGTGCTAAGATTTCTACGTTGATATGCGCTTCTCAGCATTTTGAAGCCTGTTTCCTCTCAGAGTACAGTAATGTCAGAGGGTTGTGAAGGGAGTATCACCTATTGAATGCAATGGTTTTCCTCGCGGGAGATCTATTTCATAGGTTCTCTGTTATCGGTCATAGAGATTCATCTCCTACCTCCCTTATTCAGATCAACAATATACTCTCATATTCCATTACCTCTACTGATAACTGTTTCAGTACTGGGTTGGCTATCTGCTATATGTGGATGGGTGTCTTTTGGTAAGTATGTTTTCATTACTTAAGACACTCTCAGCTATGGTTTGGCACTTTATGTATTAATGTAAAGTTCTAAATATATTTATTGTACTTATATTTGCCATGAGTCAGGTTTATGTATATTTCCTTTTGCAGACTATCAGTTTCATATTTGGGAGAAAAACATATTTAGGAAAATATTTTTCTTACCTGGGGTATAGTCTTTTTTTCAATTGACTGCTTTTTCATTAAATTTCGCGGGCAAAATTAGGCTTGCGAGGGCGCAAAATGCCAAAGTTTATTGCGTCATTCTTGGAGCGAAGGTACGTCCGATGACGCAAATTCGTCATTTCCGACTTAGTTGACATTGAGTTCCTTGCACAAGGTTGCCTCTTCAATGACGTGAGTCTGTCATTTCCGGATGTTGTTAGCGCCAAAAAATTTTCAGTTTGCGTTGTGCGTCATACTTGGCGCCAAATAATTTCATTACTTAAAACCCCATTCCTATATGCCTCTTGCCTTTTTCTATATCAGAGGGCTATGCTGTTTGCATTTTTTCCCCATTCCTGAAACTACTATATAAGGAAATTGATAATTTTGCTTTATATGTTGTTTTTTCTCTTCAATCTGATCCTGTCTCAGAAACCACTGTTGGAACCCTGCTGCCTGATAACAGTTCTACCAAAGCTAAGTGCATTTGTTGTAAATTTGTGGAGATGATATCTCCAGCTGTGGTATGTAATAGTTGTCATGATAAGCTTTTACATGCAGATAATGTGTCCATCAGGAATAGTGCAATGCCTGTTGTTCCTTCAACATCTAATATACATGATATACATGTGAATAAAAAATATTGTTTTGCTGATGCGATTCAGAAGGATTTGTCTGCCATCCCGCCTTCTAATAAACGTAAAAGCTCTTTTAAAACTTCTCATAAAGTTGAGGAAATTTCAAATGACCGACAACATACTGAATTATCCTCCTCTGATGAGGATCTATCTGATTCAGATCCTTCCTCAGATATTGACACTGACAAATCTACTTATTTATTTAAAATGGAGTATATTCGTTCCTTGTTAAAAGAGGTGTTGATTACATTGGATATTGAGGAAACTGGTCCTCTTGATATTGAAACTAGTAAACGTTTAAATTCTGTTTATAAACCTCCTGTGGTTACTCCAGAGGTTTTTCCAGTTCCTGATGCTATTTCTAATATGATTTCTAAGGAATGGAATAGGCCTGGTACTTCTTTTATTCCTTCTTCAAGGTTTAAAAAATCGTATCCTTTGGCAGCAGTTAGATTGGAGTTTTGGGAAAAGATCCCCAAAGTTGATGGGGCTATTTCTACTCTTGCTAAACGTACTACTATTCCTATGAAAGATAGTACTTCTTTTAAAGATCCTTTAGATAGGAAACTTGAATCCTATCTAAGGAAAGCTTATTTATATTCTGGCCATCTTCTCAGGGCTGCCATTTCTATGGCTAATGTCGCAGCTGCATCAACTTTTTGGTTGGAAAGTTTAGCGCAACAGGAAATGGATCCTGATTTGTCTAGTATTGTTCGCTTGCTTCAACATGCTAATCATTTTATCTGTGATGCCATTTTTGATATCATCAAAATTGATGTTAAATCTATTTCTTTAGCTATTTTAGCTAGAAGTGCTTTGTGGCTCAAATATTGGAATGCTGACATGGTATCTAAGTCTAGATTACTATCTCTTTCTTTCCAAGGTAATAAGTTATTTGCTTCTCAGTCGGATTTGATTATTTCAACTGTCACTGGGGGGAAGGGAGTATTGTTTGCCTCAGGATAAAATACCTAAGGGTAAATCTAAAGCTTCTAACCGTTTTTGTTCCTTTCAACAAAGTTTCTGGTTCCAATTGGAATCCTTCTTCAAGTTGGAGTAAATCCAAGCCGTTTAAGAAACCAAAGCCAGCCCCCAAGTCTGCATGAAGGTGCGGCCCTCATTCCAGCTCAGCTGGTAGGGGGCAGATTAAGATTCTTCCAAAACATTTGGGCAGGTTCTGTCCAAAATCAATGGATTCAGAGTATTGTCTCTCAAGGGTAAAAAATAGGTTTCAGAGTAAGACCTCCTGTGAGAAGATTTTTTCTCTCACGCATCTCAGCAAATCCAGTAAAGGCTCAGGCTTTTCTGAAGTGTGTTTCAGACCTGGAGCTTTCAGGGGTAATCATACCAGTTCTGTTTGGAGGATCAATTTACCAAAACGTTCTTTGATTCCTCAGACAAGGGTCACCTTTTTAGGTTTCCAGATAGATTCAGTGTCCATTACTCTGTCTCTAACAGACAAGAGACAATTAAAATTGGTTTCAGCTTGTCGGAACCTTCAGTCTCAATCATTCCCTTCAGTAGCTATGTGCATGGAAGTTTTAGGTCTCATGACTGCAGCATCGGATGCGATCCCCTTTGCTCGTTTTCATATGAGACCTCTCCAGCTTTGTATGCTGAACCAATGGTGCAGGGATTATACAAAGATATCACAATTAATATCCTTAAATCCCAATGTTCGACTCTCTGACTTGGTGGTTAGATCACCATCGTATAGTTCAAGGGGCCTCCTTTGTTCGTCCAACCTGGACTGTGATCACAACAGATGCAAGTCTTTCAGGTCTGGGAGCTGTCTGGGGATCTCTGACAGCACAAGGGGTTTGGAAATCTCAAGAGGCGAGGTTACCAATCAATATTTTAGAACTCTGTGCTATTTTCAGGGCTCTTCAGGTTTGGCCTCTGTTGAAGAGAGAACCGTTCATTTGTTTTCAGACAGACAATATCACAACACCACCCTTTTACATAAAGGGTGGTAGATTCATGGAATAAACTTCCATTTGAGGTGGTAAACACAAAGACTGTAAAGGAATTTAAAAATGCCTGTGACGTGCATAAGGCTATCCTAAGGAAAAAGTAACATGTAATATGGGTAGACTCGATGGGCCTTTTTGGGTCTTATCTGCCGTCAAATTCTATGTTTCTATGTCAATCATCAGGGTGGGACTCACAGTCCCCAAGCTATGAAAGAAGTATCTCGGATACTTGCTTGGGCGGAATCCAGCTCTTGTCTAATTTCTGCAGTTCATATCCCAGGTATAGACAATTGGGAAGTGGATTATCTCAGCCGTCAGACTTTACATCCAGGGGAGTGGTTGCTCCATCCAGATGTGTTTTCTCAGATTGTTCAGATGTGGGTCTTCCAGAAATAGATCTGATGGCTTCGCATCTAAACAAGAAACTACCCAGGTACCTGTCCAGGTCCAGGGATCCTCAGGCGGAAGCAGGGGATGCGTTAGCAGTTCCTTGGTGTTTCCAACCTGCTTATATCTTCCCGCCTCTGGTTCTTTTTCCAAGAGTGATTTCCAAGATCATCATGGAATAATCGTTTGTGTTGCTGGTAGCTCCAGCATGGCCTCACAGGTTTTGGTATGCGGATCTTGTCCAGTTGTCAACCTTGGCCACTCCCATTAAGGCCAGACCTTCTGTCTTAAGGTGTGTTTTTCCATCAGGATCTCAAATCATTAAATTTGAAGGTATGGAAATTGAACGCCTAGTGCTTAGTCATGGAGGTTTCTCTGACTCAGTGATTAATACTATGTTACAGGCTCGTAAATCTGTTTCTAGGAAGATTTATTATCGAGTTTGGAAGACTTATATTTCATGGTGTTCTCATAAATTCTCCTGGCATTTTTTAGAATTCCTAGAATTTTACTGTTTCTTCAGTATGGTTTGGATAAGGGTTTGTCTGCAAGTTCATTGAAGGTATAAATCTCTGCTCTTTCTGTTTTATTTCACAGAAAGATTGCTAAGCTTCCTGATATTCACTGTTTTGTACAGGCTATGGTCCGTATCAAGCCTGTCATTTAATCAATCTCTCCTCCTTGGAGTCTTAATTTGGTTTTGAAGGCTTTACATGCTCCTCCCTTTGAGCCTATACATTCTTTGGACATTAAACTACTTTCTTGGAAAGTGTTGTTCCTTTTGGCCATCTCTTCTGTTAGAAGAGTTTCTGAATTATCTGCTCTTTCTTGTGAATCTCCTTTTCTGATTTTCCATAAGGATAAGACAGTTTTGCGGACTTCATTTAAATTTGTACCTAAGGTTGTGAATTCTAACAACATTAATAGAGAAATTGTTGTCCCTTCTTTGTGTCCTAATCCTAAGAATTCTTTTTAGAGATCCTTACATTCTTTGGATGTGGTAAGAGCTTTGAAATATTATGTTGAAGCTACTAAATATTTCAGGAAGACTTCTAGTCTATTTATTATCTTTTCTGGTTCTAGGAAAGGTCAGAAGCATTCTGCCATTTCCTTGGCATCTTGGTTAAAGCTTTTGATTCATCAGGCTTTTTTGGAGTGGGATCGCCCCGCCTCAGAGAATTACAGCTCATTCTACTAGATCAGTCTCCACTTTGTTGGCTTTTAAGAATGAAGCTTCAGTTTATCAGATTTGCAAAGCAGCAACTTGGTCTTCTTTGCATACATTTACTAAATTCTACCGTTTTTATGTATTTGCTTCTTCGAAAACAGTTTTTGGTAGACAAGTTTTTCAGGCAGCTGTTTCAATTGGATTCCTCTGCTTATGTTTTTAGATTTTTCTTTTCATTATGAGAATAAACTTATATTTTGGGTTTTGGATTTATTTTTTTCAGCGGAAAATGGCTGTTATTATTTTATCCCTCCCTCTCTAGTGACTCTTCTGTGGAGTTCCACATCTTGGGTATTACTATCCCATACGTCACTAGCTCATGGACTCTTGCCAATTACATGAAAGAAAACATAATTTATATAAGAACTTACCTGATAAATTCATTTCTTTCATATTGGCAAGAGTCCATGAGACCCACCCTTTTTATGGTGGTTATGATTTTTTGTATAAAGCACAATTATTTCCAAATTCCTTTGTTGATGCTTTTTACTCCTTTCTTTATCACCCCACTACTTGGCTATTCATTAAACTGAATTGTGGGTGTGGTGAGGGGTGTATTTATAGGCATTTTGAGGTTTAGGAAACTTTGCCCCTCCTGGTAGGATTGTTTATCCCATACGTCACTAGCTCATGGACTCTTGCCAATATGAAAGAAATTAATTTATCAGGTAAGTTCTTACATAAATTATGTTTTTCTTCTTGTTCACAACTACAGTCCTAAGGGTCCAAGAATGGCCCTATATATTCCATTTATGTTATAAGCCCCTTCTTATATCCCCCTATTGGTAAAATGAAATGTTCAGGGCCCAAGAGAGGCCATTGCTTCCCTCTGGGGACTCCCTGTATATAAGTCATGGATTGACAACAGGGGTTTATTGCATTATATGTGCTATAGAATAATTAAAAAAAAAAGAGGTTCATTACTTGGGACCCAAGAGTGGTCCCCTTTAGTTCACAGTTGCCATCTATGGCTTTACACTGTTAATAATATTGCAAGGTCCAAAGGTGGCCTTATATAACATTTGGAGGCCGCATAGTCTGACTGGCAAACATTTTGTTAATGATAGTCCTGACCGGTGTCATATAATTATGTTATGTTCATCTTGTTTATTTTATACTGATTGTACGCCTGGAAATAATATCTTTGTACAAACTTGGTTGACATTTATAATGTGTATGCTTTGAATCAAACCTCAATAACAATATTTTTTTAAAAAAATACTTCCCTTAGCTCTCTTTCCACTACAGTTTAACCTTTTAACGCCGTTATGCCGTTCTATTCCGTCATATTTACACTGGGCTTTAAAGCCGTTATGACGGAATAGAACGTCATATCAAACGGCTGTCCTGAAGCCTTCTGCGCTTCAAGGACTTGATCGCGGTCTGGAGGGCGTTCCTAGGGTTGTAGGGACGCCCCCCAGATGCGATCCAATAATTGAAATCTCGCGATCGTATGCACGATCGCGTAGTTTCAATTTGTCTACATCGGAACAGGTGTTCCGATGTAGACACTTTAACCCTGTCACGAAAGGGTTAATCCCCACCAATGCACTGCATGCTAAAGACACAAGATATACATAGATATATGGAAGTGGCATTTTTATATTTATTAAGGTAACCATATTCTCCCCATGTGCTGACCCTGTTAAGTGCTGCCTAGATTTCATGGTCACACCAGCTAAACACATGGAAATATTTTATTTTATAGTTTGCAAAAGATGGATGTTAATGGTTAGTAAAGTTGCAATATTTCTATTTCTTTTCACATTGTAATATTATTTTTGTCATTTAGAACATTTGATATCTGCATCTCGCCGGTCACATTACTACTCTATTACAGTAATTTTTTCTTTATTAAAACTTCAGCATATTACAGCATGGGGTAAAGTGTGTTCTAGAGACAAACTATATTAAAATAGAATAAAGTAGAGCATTGAAAGTAACTCTCTAAGTCTTGGTAACAGGTTTTCAAATGTTTCACCTTGGGCTGCATTTAGTTTTTTTCAACTGCATGTTTGTTGAACAAGTTCTAGAAATGATTTTGTTTACCAACCTGAATTGGAGCTGCTAAATATTTCTGTGAAAAGGAACATTTTAACTACCTGCATACCCATGGGTGGTTAAGATGTTTTAAAGCGGTAGAGCCTTAAAACAGCAGGGAATCAAAGTGTGAAATCTTCAAATACACGTTACAGTAAATCAATGTTTTCAAATAGCAGCGCACAGATTTAAATTGTATACAACCTGTTTGGTTTACAGAAGATATTGGTCTTGATGAAGATGATGAAAATTCAGAACGATCAAATTCACGAAAATCTCGTCATGGCGTTATCACTTTCACAGAAGAGGAAACGGCAGAACTTGCAAAGATTCGACCACGGGAAGGCGCTACCATCTCTGAAAAAGTATTGGTACAATCAGCAGCTGAGAAAGACAGAATAAGTGAAATTAAAGATAAACAAGCAGAGATGGAAACTGAGCCAAAGTTTGCCAACTGTTGCAATTACTGTCCTAAAAGCTTTAAAAAGCCCAGCGACCTGATAAGGTATAAAAAGTTTCATATTCAATATTTTTATCTAAACGTTTATTTCTATAACAATTTAGTATGCTATATAGTGAAGGATCTACTAATTTTACATTATATCCATGCACTTAAAGCTGCCTATATGTGGACAGATCACATATTTGTGTTTGTTTCTCTACTTTCCTGTAGAACCAGCACTGGTGGCTATATATTCTTTGAATACTGAAATATGTAGACAAATACCCTAGAAATTTGTCAGGCTGGGATTCCCCACCCCTGAATATATCCATTAATTTCCTGATTGAAACTGTTAAAGGGACATTAAACCCAATTTTTTTTCTTTCATGATTCAAATAGAGAATACCATTTTAAACAATTTTCTAATTTACTTCTATTATCTAATTTGCTTCATTCTCTTGATATTCTTTTCTGAAAAGCATATCTAGATAGGCTCAATAGCTTCTGATTGGTGGCTGCACATATTTGCCTCATGTGATTGGCTCACCCATGTGCATTGATATTTTTTAACAAAGGAAATCTAAAGAATGAAGCAAATTAGATAATCAAAGTAAATTAGAATGTTGTTTATAATTGTAATCTCTATCTGAATCATGAACTAATTTTTTGGGGTTTAATGTCCCTTTAAGTTTTCTGCAAGTTTGGGGACAGGGAGGCTGAGCAGGAGACCTGTTTGTTATTTTGTTAATCATTTAAAGGTTCAGAAAAGTATTTTTTTCCGATTGGTTTGTTCCCACAAGCACAAAGGACAAACAGGGGGAAGCCCTATCCATGTCCAAAAGGTTCTGACTCACATTCTTCTGCCTTTTAAGGTCCCATTTATCCATGAAATCGAATCTTGGTTCTACAGGTTAATTATTTTAAACTTTTGTATGAAGTTTTTTCATTTTTTTTTTATTTATTTTGCAACTATCATTCATTTTGCAACTATTTATTGTTTTATCCTTAGTGGCATTTCTGAGTTAATTTTTAATTTTTCATACAGGAGAGAATGTTATTCAGAACTGCCCCTTTATTTCTGACAAAGATAGTTTCTATTTAGATTATTATTATTATCCCTTTATTCTGTTCAAACACTAGGGGCAAATAAGAATTTCTTCTACAACTTTGATGTAATCAGCTCTCAAATATTTTTAGAAGCTACAAATAGTGAGCTGGGATTTTCTTTTAGTCTCTTTAGTTTCTGAACTTTTTGGCCTTTTAATGGCAGCAGAATCGAGGACTAAAAGAAAATCACAGCTCACTAGTTTGTCTTTGTTTGGTTCCGCTTTAGTATATACTATTATTGATATGTTTTACTTGAGTATGAGAGTAAATCTGATTTTATAATTACTGAAAAAATCATTTTTAACATAACATCAAGTCAGTATTAGTTCAGAATATCTGAATAGATACAAAAAGGAGGAGTAGAGACAAGATGGAGGCAGGTTGGTTATACATTTTTTTTTTTTTTTTGGTTATACATTCTTACAACACTTTACTAAGCACTTTCATTATTTATTTCTAATGGTGGTGAGAGAACACAAGACCTTATTCTTGGGAAGTGTAAGGTGTAAAATCCCATGGGCGGTGTCAGTACAGGCCAAAGCCTTGGGCCTACGGTACCACCTGAGGCATATGCAGATTATCTGATAAGGATCCCTTTAGAATGACTCAGACCACGCAGCATTATGATCGAAAGCCAATTCTGTTTATTGCACAGTGCAAGCCTTTCTTATAACAGCATACAGGGTTAAGGGGATGACACGTTAGGATCGCGTCATCTCGTACCATATTTCATGAACAACAGAAGCTTACAAAAATACATGAGAAAAAGGAGTATGAAGGAGTGTTTCTTATGACAGTAGCAAAAATATATCTGTGCGCATATTTCAGCCTAAAGCAAGGTCGTTTGGCCATCTTACCTAGATAACAGACTTCCAGGCACCTTGCCAGGAACATTTGCAAGGCCAGTAATACTAATACAATTCTTACTAACATCAGCATAGTTCTCACTACATAATAACTGCTATAATAAAGTCTATTCATTACAAAATGGATGTTATTATCACAAAATGGCTGCGAGGAACAAGATGGCTGCCGTCAGGTTCATATTACCCCTAACATACCATCCTTTTATTCTAACAGAATAACATAAAAATAGACAGGCATAGAAAATTAGTAAAGCCTTATATTATGGTAACAGAACTCTATAAGAATACTAAAGAGAAAAATATTTGTATGTCGTGATATACTTTTATAGGCTAATTGTCACTGCATATAGGTACAACCCCTCCAATACCCTCCATCTATCTTCCAGCCTTCCCAAAACTACCGGTCTACTGGCACAGAGACCCAACCAGCCCCCCATCTACCCCCAAACAACGCTGCATCGTTTATTTCTCCACCTGCATTGCTAGCACCCCCCAATATGTCCAACAGTTCTTTCTCCACAGTAAAGCATGACATAGCAACAGCACAACTGTCTCTAGGTGGCCTCTGAACACTTTAAGAACAGTCTTTGTCCATTTGAGAGCGCTGCACCTTGACACTTTGCTATAATACAGTTCTCCAACAGTTAATTTGCAGTAGGGGTGCTTATCCACGGTTCTTCCGCAGGGAGATACTGGAAATCTGATGGTTTGTTCATGGGGTAGACAAGGCAACCAGTGGATACCCATGGCAAGCAAACACTCAAGTCACAGGGAGTCTAGGAAGCAAACAGAAACAGTACCGGATGAGTACACACCGCAATACAATCACAATTATGTCCAAATAAAACGTCACTTTCATCCTATGTCATTTAAAATCAAACAAAACATTGTTGATATATAATACAAACTAAATACATTGACATTTCTCAGAGAATAATTTACAACTTCTCTATACACTTTTAAATGATACTTCATGAATACTACGCAAGTGAAAACCTGTCAGACTTCATCAAGGGCCTGAATGGTTATGCTAAAACTTATGCTAAGGCCTGCCCTGTAGTAAGAATGGAAAAAAGAAAACAGTCAATGAAAATAAATGAATTTCTTTACACTGTCACCTTGAACTTCTAAAAATAAAAGAACCTTGTGTTGCTTTATTCTGCATGGCTGCTATCTATAATGTTTATAATTCTCCAACCATGATCCTAATATTCAACAATCTCATCTGATATAAACACTACTAGTTTACTAATTATTTTATGCAACCTAAATTCTCTCACACTCCTGTATGAGGAAAGCATACAAACAGAACATCATTTAAAACTACAAGTTCTTTTAAAGGTAAACACATCTTTATGTTAAGAATTACTCTCTTTGACAAACATCAGGAATGACCAAATTCACTTTGCAGATACCATACTAATTAATAAAAGGGAAAAATACATTTGCTTTCATAAACTATTATTATGCTATTCCCTGAACAAACATTTCTCTGTATATTTACTATAAACTTCTAGCTTAGACGTGTCCTCCTTATGTTCTAGAGGGTGAAGGGTCTAAAATATTATGCTATGTTGCAGCATTTTCCTTAAACCTATTTTCTTATACTCAGTGGGCCATTCAATAGGGTACAATACTGCGAAGTTCACAGTTACATTTATCTAAAGGGTTACTTTGTTAAGCACATAAACTACCATGTGCACTAATACCAATGACGCATATGATGTCTTATACCCAATATGATCAATAAAGATAAAACAAATACAAGAGAATACAAAACAAGCAATATAAGGAATTGAGTTAAAGAATACTCCCCTAATTTAATTGGTTGACCCTGTAACAGCATAACAGGACCTCCATATCGAGCGGTAAGGCACAGTCCAGAGAAGGATAGTCTTTATGTCCTGAAGACACACATCAGAGGAAACAGTCATGGATTAGCCAGAGTCCAGTTCTGGGGCTGGTACCAGCATGCAAAGCAAAGAATGGATCCAAAGATAGTTCAGCAACTTTTTTTTACTGCAGTATGGTGGTTAAAACAAGCTTCACAAAAGGTCTTTCATCTTTATCTTTTCTTTCTTTAAAGGTTTACTTGCTTTCAATCTTTAATCTTTTGAAGAGTGCACTTATGGAATTTTGCCTGTACAGATTTTACCTAAATACGGAAACTCAAAAATAGTTCAGTTAGTGTGTTTCAATTTCTGAATACAGCATACTCTCATCCTGCAAATACAAATATAGTGTTAAGAACCACATAGAAAAATAAAACATTTTAGGCATCTGAAATTAACACAGAAAGACAATAAAAAGATCTAATCCACCAGGCAGGGAAAAAAAAGGAGTGGGGTGTGGGTGTACAGGCTACGACCTGGGTGGCCAGCAAGGTAGATGCTTTTCCGTGGCCAGATTCCCAATGAAGGAAAGTTCTAGACAATCCTAGGGACGTAGTGCATCCTGCATAGGGGTAAGACAAGGAAATTTAGGGCACAGCTGGTGGTTAGACAATAACATTGTACGAGGAGATTCAAAAAGTTTTAGGTTCACCTCCTAAAAACAATCACCCCCATTACATAAAGATATTCATCAATACTCATCAATACTTCCCCCTTCTTTGCGTGAAACATCTCATGTGACACGCAAACACAAGATAACAAGAAACTGAACGACAAATCATGCACTCCACTCATGCAGAGACAATTCGCAACAGCAATCAAAATCAAATACACTTCACTATTCACTACGCTGTCCATACAGCACGCTTCCACACGTAGTCACAAAAGAGAAAAACATAACAAACAAACAGTGAAAACCAATCGTTCTTGTCTTTCACAAAACAAAACATTAGCTGCTGACACAAATTTCAAACAACCACAATTAACTTAGAATGCAACACATATTCTGACATTCACTGGAATGCAACACTCTCAGAACACTACAAACAATTAAAAACATCCACTATGTACAAACACGGCAGATGCACAAGAAACTTCAGTTGCAGATTATACAAATAAAATTGCGCTTATTTGGGAACGATCAGATAACCGCGGTAGCCACTGTTAAAGGGACATTCTAGGATAAATGAAAATTACATTATTCAGATAGGACTTTTAATTTTAACCAACTGTCCTAGATTAAACCAAACATAGGTAGGCTCATATGCTAATTTTTAAGCCTTTGAGGACTGCCTCTTATCACAGGCTGTATAAATCTCATTAGAACCCCAAGAGACAAAATACACGTAAGCCATATAAATAAAACTAAAACTGTGTGCTGGAAAAAGGCCCTAGACACAAGGCATGTCAAAACTATAATCAGATAAATTAACAAGTTATGTAAATGCAGTAGAATCAGATAAATTGTGCATCATTTGTTTGCTGTCCCCCATTGCCTTAAGTAGGGGTGTTTATTTGTAGACACCTTATAGACCACGGCTTAGCTGTTATGCAGCAATCAAAGTCATTGCAATAATAGTGGTAGACTAGTTAATAACCGAATAACTATATATATTTTAAAGTGTCACTGAAATCACTTCATTAAATAATATCTCATTTATTTATTGAACGCAGTGGGGGTTATTTTAAATAACAAAGAGTTATATCTGTGAGATACAGTTTGACAGCCACAGAAATAAAATTATAATTTTTAAGATATATTCTGTGACAGAATATAACATAAATACTTGTTTCTTTGTAGTGAGCAATTTATAGTTATCATTTTTTATAACATAGAACACCAGTACTGCCGCTTTAAATGTAAAGTGCAAATCGTTCTCTCTGCAACAAAGCCAAACAGAGAAACTTTTTTTTTTAAAGAAAAGCAAAACATGCACAGTGTTATCATTCTTCTCAAGGATAGTGAGGCAAGCTCAAAGTTTTATTTCTACTTAAAGGAGAAACACTGTTTACTGCTTAAAAATATAAAATTCGCACTAAAACTTGATAAATGCTAATTAGTTTAACCACAACAAAATTATTGGATTTAGCGTTGTGTATAAATTGATATTCACCATTCTGCAGCTCTCCAGCCAAATATAATCAACTGCATATAACACAAAAATAAGCTTTCTACAAAAGAATAATAATACAATTTCTCCTTTAAATTATTCCCAATGATCCTTATAATAAAAAAATGTATACTGACGTTCATGAAATAGCCGAAGCAAGCATAAGCAGCATAAGAACGCACTCACAGTGGGATGCAGGCTAGTTAAAGGGACATTTTACCCAAACTAAAAAATAATCTTTAATTGAAAATGCTAACACAGTGAAATATACTAGTGTTAGGCTTACAGTAAACCTTATCGTCTTTTATGTAAACATTCCCTTAAATTCTCAGATGTTATATCAGTTTGCCTGTATCCCTTTAAATATTTTCACTCCTCTGTTTTTTTTCAGTTTTTTTTCTGTCCGCTAGTCTCACGGATCCCTACACTAAAATTGTAGACAACTTATCACTTCAGTTTGCATTACAGAGAGAATTAAGTTATACTGCAAAAAGAAATATCTGCTATCTAAACAGCAGATTTAAAATAAATATATACAAAGAAAGGTCTCTTAAAATATATTTTGCAAACTACTAATACAGTGTTATTGCACTGGTCCTTTAAATAAGAAAATGACAATTTTCTATTGCTCCATCTACGCACTGAGCTCTGATTTTACAGACAAATATAAGATAATGAGATATTCTTATTATCTAAAATTCAACCCATTGCAATCAACTGTGTTTTGAAAGCATAAAACCAGCTACTTCATATATATACAAATAAACTTGCAAATGCAATTTCTCCTATATGTTATACTATGCAGCTTGTATAACAAGTCATGGACAATACATTAATAGCAACACCTTGTCACAGTGGACTGTCCCTTTAAGGACTAACCATTCATCACGTAAATTACATATGTATATCCCAACCATAATTTAGGCTGCTTGTATGATTTACCACACAAATCTCACCTCTGTACTGTAGCATGACCTGCAGATTAATTTACTTGCAACAAAAACCGGACGCACTTTTAGATAAATTTTCAATTACAGCTTATAACTATATGTCATTAGGTGCACCAACTCTGTGCACAGACCTTACAAATACAACATACGTTAACCCATTAATCATATTTGAAACAGTTTCATATTTACCAGAGCGTGACAAAAAAATCACACACCATCGCACTTTCAAAGCCACTTTCAAAGCCGTTACTTCACTTGCAAAAACAATATCATATCTTTACATGCCGCAAAACAATTATCACTTAAAACTAAAACTGCATATGAATACCACATACTTAAAACATGCTGGTGACTTTAAAATACAGGTTTATAAAATAACATTACAAGATATCTTCTTAAAACGTCTGATTTCCCAGCAGGGAAACAGAAAGAAACAGTTTTACATTTGTACAGCTATGCAGACAAGTTCATTTCATCTCGCATACTAAAGATTCACTCCCTTTTTTCCTTTCTCAGAAAAGCATCTATTTCATAGCGTACGACATACATATAAAATTTACCAGATTAACTTGTCACCAAGTTCAAAATGTATTCTTTTTTTTTCCGAAACCCCGCAAAATGGCCACTTTTGCATGGCTTGAGACAATCATTTTCAAATAATACATTCTGTTTTTTGGTTTAAAGCAAATCTGTTACACTCATACCACAGTGAGAACCTACAGACCATCACACATTATGCATCTCAATATACAAAATTTCATTTTTGTTACTGCAAGCAAACAAAAAAGTCTTAGTGCAAAGAAAAAAGAGAGAAGTGTGTGTATGCGCTAAACAGCTACGGGGATAAGAAATATTCTACAAATAATATATTATAAAAACACTTTGTGTGACATACAAATATAATATAGGTGTATTATCTTAGCAACTGAGATAAATAAATAAATATCAGAGCAACTGAAATGAATAAAATATCAAAGCAATAAGTATATCAAGATAAAATTTATTTATCACATATAAAATAACACGAAAATAATATGACCGGTCATATACAATATCAAACACTACGCTAAAATTATGTAAATTATACTAAAAGTAGCTAAAAGAAGTTGAATATTAGTAGAGACCTCTAGGTCTGATAAGATATTAGGATGGTTGCCCTATATACAAAGTTGTAAATCCACCTGTGGAATACTGGCTCATGTGAGACTATATCACAGTAAAAGTTCCGTTTGGAGTTAGGTAGGTATAAAAAGTTCTGCCTAGAGTTGAAATAAATGTTAAGGCTCCGTAATAGGAATAAATGGGTGTAAAAACACCGTATGGAGATATTTGTAATTCCGTTAGATGTAGCAAATCAAACAGGGGTAATTAGCAGTTTCTATGATGATCACAAAACGATGTCTCCTTTGCGGAATATAAGAATACCCTCTGACTACCACGCTGTTGGGCCACTACACCTCTATCGTGCCTACCTGCTCCTTCTCGAGCTGAATCCTCCGTTAAGGTACGGCACAGGTGTCCAGCGCGGCTCACAACAGCTGGTGACGTCAGGAAAAAAAAAAAAAAATTTATGAAATTTTATAAAATTTTATAAAATTTTATATATATATATTTTTAAGATATTTTTTAAGACTGTTTTAGGATTTCTTTAGGATTTTATTATAAATTGTGCACATACAAAATTACTATTAGGTTTACATCACATTTACCCCATTTAAACATTTAGCTTTATTAATTATATATACATATAGATTGTACATATATTAATTGAGTAAAAAGAATGAATTCTTCGAAATACTTTTATACTAGAAGGAGTTGTTTATATACAATAGTTTTTCCAGATAAAATGTATCAAATGATAGGAGATAGCTCTATATAATACCAAATAAGATCTTAGGTTATCCACCTTAAGCAAATCTACCTTTAAGTAAATCCACCTTAAGTAAGATATGTCCTTAAGGAATCATTAATTAAACCATGACCAATCACAGATGAACTATACGTTTATAAAGGATCTCAGAACCAGCTTAAACCATCTTGATAAAGCCATGTTATGTGGTGAAACGCGTTGATGGACCTAGATGATTAATCACAAAGTGATAATACATTACTATCTGCAAGGATTGCAAAGGATTCGTTGGGACTACTTGACCCAGTTTTAATTATTACTCTGCGCAGAGTTTCTTTTCCTGACCGGACCTATATTCGACACGCATCCAGCGTTCCTGACGTCACCAGCTGTTGTGAGCCGCGCTGGACACCTGTGCCGTACCTTAACGGAGGATTCAGCTCGAGAAGGAGCAGGTAGGCACGATAGAGGTGTAGTGGCCCAACAGAGTGGTAGTCAGAGGGTATTCTTATATTCCGCAAAGGAGACATCGTTTTGTGATCATCATAGAAACTGCTAATTACCCCTGTTTGATTTGCTACATCTAACGGAATTACAAATATCTCCATACGGTGTTTTTACACCCATTTATTCCTATTACGGAGCCTTAACATTTATTTCAACTCTAGGCAGAACTTTTTATACCTACCTAACTCCAAACGGAACTTTTACTGTGATATAGTCTCACATGAGCCAGTATTCCACAGGTGGATTTACAACTTTGTATATAGGGCAACCATCCTAATATCTTATCAGACCTAGAGGTCTCTACTAATATTCAACTTCTTTTAGCTACTTTTAGTATAATTTACATAATTTTAGCGTAGTGTTTGATATTGTATATGACCGGTCATATTATTTTCGTGTTATTTTATATGTGATAAATAAATTTTATCTTGATATACTTATTGCTTTGATATTTTATTCATTTCAGTTGCTCTGATATTTATTTATTTATCTCAGTTGCTAAGATAATACACCTATATTATATTTGTATGTCACACAAAGTGTTTTTATAATATATTATTTGTAGAATATTTCTTATCCCCGTAGCTGTTTAGCGCATACACACACTTCTCTCTTTTTTCTTTGCACTAGTTCCCTTATAATCTGCTTTATGGGAGCAGATTAGTGTGTATTGCAAGGGGCAGATTTGCGCACCATATACCCACCCCTTTTCATAAAACAAAAAAGTCTTACAAAGGAAGCTGCTGTAACAGATTTCTTTCCTTTTTTTTTTTTTTTTTTTTTTCTTCTGATCTATGTGCGCTCTCAGTGGTGGCCCCCCTTCTTTGCCTGCTACATTTTTTTAACACAGAGATTTCTCTATTTACCACACAGCAGTACTCACTGACAGTGTTTTAAAAATATTTCTGTCTTTTGCAGAAACTTTTAACTCTCCTTTTCTTTTACCTTACATATGTAATTTTCTCTGTGCATTCTTATCTATAAGCAGTTCCCATTTCTCAACACAATAATAGCCACAATAAAAACATGCACAGCCACTTAATATTTTCTACGCACAGCATCAAAAAACACAAACAAAGCAAAGCAAGCATCAGATATCAACATGAGCTTCAGGTGGGTAACAAAACTCTATTATGGGAATGAATATGGGAAACTTTAACATACATGAGACTCACTCACTCTGCCAAGTTGCCCGGGGGACCTTATCTTAAAAAATCCTCCCGTCGACTGGCATTCATATATTTCTTGCGCGCTTATCACAGACAGGATCACAACTGCCGGCAGGACTATAACCTCCGCAAACCTGCGTCTCAACCACAGGAACCCCTTTAACCCTTTATCATATATTATCAACACCTATTACCAGACTAAATTTAGGTTCAGATTCACAGAAGGAAAGCATGGTAAAAGCACTCATACTTACTCACTGCAAATCCCACTGTCCTGACACCAAGAATTGTAAGGTGTAAAATCCCATGGGGGGGTGTCAGTACAGGCCAAAGCCTTGGGCCTACGGTACCACCTGAGGCATATGCAGATTATCTGATAAGGATCCCTTTAGAATGACTCAGACCACGCAGCATTATGATCAAAAGCCAATTCTGTTTATTGCACAGTGCAAGCCTTTCTTATAAAAGCATACAGGGTTAAGGGGATGACACGTTAGGACCGCGTCATCTCATACCATATTTCATGAACAACAGAAGCTTACAAAAATACATGAGAAAAAGAGGAGTATGAAGGAGTGTTTCTTATGACAGTAGCAAAAATATATCTGTGCGCATATTTCAGCCTAAAGCAAGGTCGTTTGGCCATCTTACCTAGATAACAGACTTCCAGGCACCTTGCCAGGAATATTTGCAAGGCCAGTAATACTAATACAATTCTTACTAACATCAGCATAGTTCTCACTACATAATAACTGCTATAATAAAGTCTATTCATTACAAAATGGATGTTATTATCACAAAATGGCTGCGAGGAACAAGATGGCTGCCGTCAGGTTCATATTACCCCTAACAGGAAGTACATAGCCTGGTCACCAGGAGGAGGCAAAGACACACCAAACCAAAGCTTTTAATATTCCCCCTACATCCCCTTCCCTCCCAGTAGTTCTTTCACTTGTCTAGAAGAAGGCAAGGATGGAGGTGCTCTTTGTTTGAACTTTCAAACTCCTACTGTCAGTGGATAGTTCCTTTAAATGACAGAAGGGCTATACTTGGGGAAGTTCCCATGCCTCCTCCTTTCCGCCCATGGTTCTGTACTCCAGGGCAAAAGTCCTAGGCTGTAAGTTACGGTATTGGACTTCTCTACACTAACTAGCAGGTAGAAAGAGTACATGGGTTACTAAGGTTTAATAGCCCTGAGAGCTACGCTCATAGTGCCCAGTGTGTGCTACATTGTTGCTATTCACAGGAGTGGTTGCTATTCACAGGAGTGGCAAACAGTGTATGTAAGTTGTGAGTTTTTTCTTTGAGTTGTAGTTTGTGCACAATCGGACGTTTGTGCACAGTTTACTCCTGACCCTGCAAACTTTAATATTAATGGTAATGGGACGGCCTACTCTCTATTCTGACCCTAGAGGGTAATGGCTTGTTTACTCGGTCAGTGTGGGCTTTCTCTTACTTTTTGTTGGTACAGTTCCTTTAAGAACCCTTGCTCTGGTTCTTCAGTGCTTTGGTCAGGTGACAGTAAGCTCCAGTGCAATGAAGAGGAAGCGACAAGCAGCAGTTGACATCGCTTTGGATGCAGAACTGTGGCGGGTAAGGAGTTAAATATTTTCCTGCCACATAGCAGCATTTTCAGGTGCGCTCCGCCTTCTTTTTCTTGTGGCTCTGATGATCTTCGCAAGCACAGTGCACTGAAGCCTTTTCACATACTGCATCGTCTCTGACTTCTCAGGAGGGGGTAAGACCCTAAACTGGAGCAAAGGGGGTTTACTTTGGTATCAGTAGTCACATCTACTAGCCTACTAACATAATATTTTTGGGATATTATTACCGCCGAGTTATCAGAAACAATTATAAGCAGTGAAAGGGGATTAGACTTATTGCCTAAGCTATTATATACTCTATATAGTAAGTCCTACATACTGTTTATTGCACAGGATACAACTTATTAGGTACACCACATATGTGGATCTACAGTCTGTGCAGGCATTGTGCATATAAATCCTCTGCGTAACCACAGATTGAAAATTATTCTGTACAAGCACATACTGGCATGCCTTGCACTTTGCTGCTCCACACCTGAAGTGTCCCCTGAACCTGAGCCAACTACTTCCAAAAATACCTGACTGATTTATCTTAATTTCACTAGGTGCTAGAGTTTTGCCCAATGTGCTGCCTCTTCTTGAGACACATTTGTATCCTTGTCTGACCCAGTGATAGAGATCTTCATTCCCCCTTGGGTATAGGTAGAGAATCATGCATTATTCTTGCAATATCATTAAACTGTTCACTATAATCCGTAACAAAGACAGGTAAATGTTGCATTTTCTTTTTAGCAAGCCTATCTTTTAGTAGTCCCTTCCTGTCTAAGGATTTAAGTTTTTGTTGGCCATCTCTTCTGATCGTAGAGTCTCCGAGTTGTCGGCTCTCACATGTGAGCTGCCATATTTGGTTTTTCATTTAGGTCTGTTATATGAACTAGGTTTGGTTTTCTATAAAAAGGGGACAACATCAACCAGGAGATACTGCAATTTTCCTAAGGAGTGCTTATTGCTTAATCTTGACGTAGTTAGATAACTTAAGTTTTACCACTAAGGATTTTCACTAGTCTTCCAGTCTGTTTGTCTTGTTTTCTGGTAAGTGCAAGGGCCAGAAGGCTATGGTAGTGTCTTTATCCCTTTGGTTAAGGAGCCTCATGCATAGAGCTTACTTGGAGGTGGGTCAACCACTAAAACACTCACATTACTGCTCATTCCACTCATTCTGTGGCCACATCTTGGGCCTTTAACAATGAGGTATCTGTAGAGCAGATTTGCAGGGCTGCAAACTCTTTGGATACTTTAACCAAATTGTATCTTTTTGATGTTTTTGCCTCATCAGAAAGGTTCTTCAGGCAGTGATTCTGAGTAAATAATTGCCTGCCTTAACTTTCTATCACACCTTCTTTTTTTATGGACTCCTCAGCTTGGGTATTGGTTCCCAAGAGTAAAGTCTCATGGACTCTCACTACCATTAGAAAGAAAACTACATTTATTTTTAACTGACAAATTAATTTCTTTCTTGTAGTGAGAGTCCACGAACCAGCCCTATAGTTTTTCCTATAGTTGTGGCAAGCCTAGTTTGCACCACTTTACACCTTTTATCTTTCTTTCTTTTCCCTATCCTTGACTATGGGAGGATACTGCTGGGAGGGAAGGGGAAGTAGTAGGGATATTAAAAGCTCTGGTTTGGGGTGTCTTTGCCTCAATCTGCTGGTCAAGTGATGTACTGCCCAAAAGTAAGTTTTTGTAGACTTTCACTGCAAAGAAAGAAATTAATTTATCGGGTAAGAATAAATGTAGTTTTCTCCAACATTGGTGTGTCCGGTCCACGGCGTCATCCTTACTTGTGGGAATATCTCTTCCCCAACAGGAAATGGCAAAGAGTCCCAGCAAAGCTGTCCATATAGTCCCTCCTAGGCTCCGCCCACCCCAGTCATTCTCTTTGCCGTTGCACATGCAACATCTCCTCAGGGATGGTTAAGAGTATGTGGTGTTTAGTTGTAGTTTTTTAATTCTACTATCAAGAGTTTGTTATTTTAAAATAGTGCTGTTATGTACTATTTACTCTGAAACAGAAAAAGATGAAGAGTTCTGTTTGTGAGAGGAAGATGATTTTAGCAGACAGTAACTAAAATCGTTTGCTGTTTCCACATAGGACTTTGAGATGAAGTAACTTCAGTTGGGGGAAACAGTTAGCAGACTTTTCTGCTTAAGGTATGACTAGCCATATTTCTAACAAGACTGTGTAATGCTGGAAGGCTGTCATTTCCCCTCATGGGGACCGGTAAGCCATTTTCTTAGTCTCTAACAGAATAAAGGGCTTAATATGGGCTATAAAACTGGTAGACACTTTTATGGGCAAAATCGATTGCTTTATTTGGGCATTTTATACATGTTTATGCTTGTAATTCACACTTATAAGCTTGGGGAACGTTTTTTAACGTCAGGCACTGTGTTAGACACCTTTCCAGTCAGGAAGGGCCTTCCCAGTTGTAGGCTGAGCCTCATTTTTGCGCCATTAATGCGCAGTTACTTTTGAGAGCAAGACATGCAGATGCATGTGTGAGGATCTGAAAGTAGTTGGAAAAGTTCCTAGAAGGCTTCATCTGGTATTGTATTCCCCCCTGGGTTTGGTAAAGTCGCAGCAAAGGCTGTAGCTGGGACTGTAGAGGGGTTAAAACTGTAAACGGCTCCGGTTTCTTTAATTTAAGGGTTAAAGCTCTGAAAATTGGTGTGCAATACTTTGAATGCTTTAAGACACTGTGGTAAATTTTGAACAATTCCTTCATACTTTTTCACATATTCAGTAATAAAGTGTGCACTGTTTAAAATTTAAAGAGACAGTAACGGTTTTGTTTTAAAACGGTTTTTGTACTTTTTTGACAAGTTTAAGCCTGTTTAACATGTCTGCACCTTCAGATAAGCTATGTTCTATATGTTTGAAGATCAATGTGTGTCCCCCTTCAAAATTGTGTGATAATTGTGCCATAGCGTCCAAACAAAGTAAGGACAGTATTGCCACAGATAGTAAAGTTGCCCAAGATGATTCATCAGATGAGGGAGTAGACATAGTTCTACATCATCTCTTTCTGTGTCTACACCAGTTTTGCCCACGCAGGAGGCCCCTAGTACTTCTAGCGCGCCAATGCTTATTACTATGCAACAATTAACGGCAGTAATGGATAACTCCATAGCAAATATTTTATCCAAAATGCCTGCATATCAGAGAAAGCGTGATTGCTCTGTTTTAAACACTGTAGAGCAGGAGGGCGCTGATAATTGCTCTTTCATACCCTCACACCAATCTGAAGGGGTCATGAGGGAGGTTTTTTCGGATGGGGAAATTTCAGATTCAGGTAAAATTTCTCAACAAGCAGAACCTGATGTTGTGACATTTAAATTTAAATTAGAGCATCTCCGCGCACTGCTTAAGGAGGTGTTATCTACTCTGGATGATTGTGACAACCTGGTCATTCCAGAAAAATTATGCAAGATGGACAAGTTCCTAGAGGTTCCGGTGCACCCTGACGCTTTTCCTATACCCAAGCGGGTGGCGGATATAGTGAATAAGGAGTGGGAGAAGCCCGGCATACCTTTTGTCCCCCCTCCTATATTTAAGAAATTATTTCCTATGGTCGACCCCAGAAAGGACTTATGGCAGACAGTCCCTAAGGTCGAGGGGGCAGTTTCTACTTTAAACAAGCGCACTACTATTCCTATCGAGGATAATTGTGCTTTCAAAGATCCTATGGATAAAAAATTGGAGGGTTTGCTTAAAAAGATTTTTGTACAGCAAGGTTACCTCCTGCAACCCATTTCGTGCATTGTTCCTGTCACTACAGCAGCGTGGTTCTGGTTCGAGGAACTAGAAAAGTCGCTCAGTAGAGAGACTCCGTATGAGGAGGTTATGGACAGAGTTCACGCACTCAAGTTGGCTAATTCTTTTATTTTAGATGCCACTTTGCAACTAGCTAGATTAGCTGCGAAAAATTCAGGGTTTGCAATTGCGGCGCGCAGAGCGCTTTGGCTAAAGTCTTGGTCAGCGGATGTATCTTCCAAGACAAAATTACTTAATATCCCCTTTAAGGGTAAGACTCTCTTTGGGCCAGAATTGAAAGAGATTATTTCAGACATCACTGGGGGAAAGGGTCATGCCCTCCCACAAGATAGGCCTTTCAAAGCCAAGAATAAGTCTAATTTTCGTTCCTTTCGCAATTTCAGGAACCGACCGGCCTCTAACTCTGCTTCCTCTAAACAAGAGGGTAATGCCTCTCAATCCAAACCAGCCTGGAAACCAATGCAAGGCTGGAGCAAGGGTAAGCAGGCCAAGAAGCCTGCTGCTGCTAACAAAACAGCATGAAGGAGTAGCCCCCGATCCGGGACCGGATCTAGTAGGGGGCAGACTCTCTCTCTTTGCTCAGGCTTGGGCAAGAGATGTTCAGGATCCCTGGACACTAGAAATAGTTTCTCAGGGTTATCTTCTGGAATTCAAGGAACTATCCCCAAGGGGAAGGTTTCACATGTCTCACTTATCCTCAAACCAAATAAAGAGACAGGCATTCTTACATTGTGTAGAAGACCTGTTAAAGATGGGAGTGATACACCCAGTTCCAACGGCGGAACAAGGAATGGGATTTTACTCAAATCTGTTTGTAGTTCCCAAAAAAAGGGGAACTTTCAGACCAATTCTGGATTTAAAGATCCTAAACAAATTTCTCAGAGTACCATCGTTCAAAATGGAAACCATTTCGAACGATTCTACCCACCATCCAGGAAGGTCAATTTATGACTACCGTGGATCTAAAGGATGCATATCTTCATATTCCTATCCACAAAGAACATCATCAGTTCCTAAGGTTTGCCTTTCTGGACAAACATTACCAGTTTGTGGCCCTCCCATTTGGGTTAGCCACTGCTCCAAGGATTTTCACAAAGGTACTGGGATCCCTTCTAGCGGTTCTAAGACCAAGGGGCATTGCAGTAGTACCGTACTTGGACGACATTCTAATACAAGCATTGTCTCTTTCAAAGGCAAAGGCTCACACAGACATCGTTCTGGCCTTTCTCAGATCTCACGGATGGAAGGTGAACATAGAAAAAAGTTCCCTGTCTCCGTCGACAAGAGTTCCCTTCTTGGGAACAATAATAGATTCTTTAGAAATGAGGATTTTCCTGACAGAAGTCAGAAAGTCAAAACTTCTAAACGCTTGTCAAGTTCTTCATTCTATTCCTCGTCCTTCCGTAGCTCAGTGCATGGAAGTAGTAGGATTGATGGTTGCAGCAATGGACATAGTTCCTTTTGCGCGAATTCATCTAAGGCCATTACATTGCATGCTGAAACAGTGGAATGGGGACTATACAGACTTGTCTCCAGTGATTCAAGTAGATCAGAAGACCAGAGACTCACTCCGTTGGTGGCTAACCCTGGACCACCTGTCCCAGGGAATGAGCTTCCGCAGACCAGAGTGGGTCATCGTCACAACCGACGCCAGTCTAGTGGGCTGGAGCGCGGTCTGGAAATCCCTGAAGGCTCAGGGACTATGGTCTCGGGAAGAGTCTCTTCTCCCGATAAACATTCTGGAACTGAGAGCGATATTCAATGCTCTCAGGGCTTGGCCTCAACTAGCAAAGGCCAGATTCATAAGATTCCAATCAGACAACATGACGACTGTGGCTTATATCAATCATCAGGGGGGAACAAGGAGTTCCCTGGCGATGAAAGAAGTGACCAAAATAATAAAATGGGCAGAGGATCACTCATGCCACCTATCTGCGATCCACATCCCAGGTGTGGAAAACTGGGAGGCGGATTATCTGAGTCGTCAGACATTCCATCCGGGGGAGTGGGAACTCCACCCGGAGATCTTTGCCCAGTTGACTCAATTATGGGGCATTCCAGATATGGATCTGATGGCGTCTCGTCAGAACTTCAAGGTTCCTTGCTACGGGTCCAGATCCAGGGATCCCAAGGCGACTCTAGTGGATGCACTAGTAGTCCCTTGGACCTTCAACCTAGCCTATGTGTTTCCACCGTTTCCTCTCATTCCCAGGCTGGTAGCCAGGATCAAGCAGGAGAGGGCCTGTGTGATCTTGATAGCTCCTGCGTGGCCATGCAGGACTTGGTATGCAGACCTGGTGAATATGTCATCGGCTCCACCATGGAAGCTACCTTTGAGACAGGATCTTCTAGTACAAGGTCCATTCGAACATCCAAATCTAGTTTCTCTCCAGCTGACAGCTTGGAAATTGAACGCTTGATTCTATCAAAGCATGGGTTTTCAGATTCTGTGATAGATACTCTAGTTCAAGCCAGAAAACCGGTAACTAGAAAAATTTACCATAAAATTTGGAAAAGATATATCTGCTGGTGTGAATCCAAGGGATTCTCATGGAATAAGATCAAAATTCCTAGGATCCTTTCCTTTCTACAAGAGGGTTTGGATAAAGGATTATCAGCGAGTTCTCTAAAGGGACAGATTTCTGCTTTATCTGTCTTATTACACAAACGACTGGCAGCTGTGCCAGATGTTCAAGCATTTGTTCAGGCTCTGGTTAGGATCAAGCCTGTTTACAGACCTTTAACTCCTCCCTGGAGTTTAAATCTAGTTCTTTCAGTTCTTCAAGGGGTTCCGTTTGAACCTCTACATTCCATAGATATTAAGTTGTTATCTTGGAAAGTTTTGTTTTTGGTTGCTATTTCTTCTGCTAGAAGAGTTTCGGAGTTATCTGCTCTGCAGTGTTCTCCGCCCTATCTGGTGTTCCATGCAGATAAGGTTGTTTTGCGTACTAAGCCTGGTTTTCTTCCAAAGGTTGTTTCTAACAAAAATATTAACCAGGAGATAGTTGTTCCTTCTTTGTGTCCGAATCCAGTTTCAAAGAAGGAACGTTTGTTACACAATTTAGACGTAGTCCGTGCTCTAAAATTCTATTTAGAAGCTACAAAAGAGTTCAGACAAACTTCTTCTCTGTTTGTCGTCTATTCTGGTAAAAGGAGAGGTCAAAAAAGCGACTTCTACCTCTCTTTCTTTTTGGCTTAAAAGCATCATCTGATTGGCTTACGAGACTGCCGGACGGCAACCTCCAGAAAGAATCACAGTTCACTCCACTAGGGCTGTGGCTTCCACATGGGCCTTCAAGAACGAGGCTTCTGTTGATCAGATATGTAAGGCAGCGACTTGGTCTTCACTGCACACTTTTGCGAAATTTTACATTTTTGATACTTTTGCTTCTTCAGAGGCTATTTTTGGGAGAAAGGTTTTGTAAGCCGTGGTGCCTTCTGTTTAGGTAACCTGATTTGCTCCCTCCCTTCATCCGTGTCCTAAAGCTTTGGTATTGGTTCCCACAAGTAAGGATGACGCCGTGGACCGGACACACCAATGTTGGAGAAAACAGAATTTATGCTTACCTGATAAATTACTTTCTCCAACGGTGTGTCCGGTCCACAACCCACCCTGGTTTTTTAATCAGGTTTGATGAATTATTTTCTCTAACTACAGTCACCACGGCACCCTATGGTTTCTCCTGTTTTTTTCCTCCTGTCCATCGGTCGAATGACTGGGGTGGGCGGAGCCTAGGAGGGACTATATGGACAGCTTTGCTGGGACTCTTTGCCATTTCCTGTTGGGGAAGAGATATTCCCACAAGTAAGGATGACGCCGTGGACCGGACACACCTTTGGAGAAAGTAATTTATCAGGTAAGCATAAATTCTGTTTTTTCCTGCTTATCCTACAATTTAACTCTCAGAGGTTGGAGTATATTCGGTAGAATACAGAACTGTGACCCTCCTACAAGCTGCAGAGTAATTGGTTGATATATGCAGGAACATTTTTTATATCTGTCCCTTATTGGCCACAGCAAAGGAAGTAAGAAAAACAGAATTTAAGAAGCATTTCAAGTCCCGAGTATCCAGAATAATGCATATGTAATGCTTTTGATCTAAATATGTATAGTTAGAGGATAGAAGGGAAAGAGGTGGCATGATAGAAACCTTCAAATATATGAAGGGACTTAATAAAATGGAAGCTTAAAGCATTTTTCACAAAAAATAAATGCCAAAACAAGGGGCCACAATCTAAAGTTAGAGGGTAGCAGAAGGGTGGTGGATTAATGGAATAAACCTCCATTTTAGGTGGTAAACACAAAGACTGTAAAGAAATTCAAAAATGCCTGGGACATGCATAAGGCTATCCTAAGGAAAAAGTAACATGTAATATGGGTAGACTTGATGAGCCTTTTTGGTTCTTATCTACCATTAAATTCTATGTTTCTATGTTTTAAGCATTTATTTTTCATGCACATTTTTTGCAATGCAGTAAATTTACTTTATTTTCCATGAATTGGGATATTCTTGATATTTTTCTGTGTCCCTATAACTCCAGAATAGTTTGTGCTGGAATGTTCCTTTAGTCCAGTGGAGGCTCCTCTCTATGAGCACAGGTGCACGTGACCCCCCTAAAAAAAGAAAATATTTTTTTGGCTGAATAAATATAATTTCTCCAATAGCCCCCCATTTGAAAAATTATATTTATTCAGCCAAAAAATGTTCCAGTCTACTGTCCAGTTTAATAAAATAAAAATTAAAAAAAATCCCTTTTTTACCGCACATGCGGTAGAGAGGTATAGCCTGCCATAGCCCTTAACAGAGCCTATACCTTTGCTAATCGCACAATTTTCAGTGTGCGAGTTGAGCCATTTCTATGGGCGGGCAGCAGGGGGAGCACGCCAAGGCTAGGAACTAACTACAAGTCCCATAATGCATAGCCATTAGCCAATGAGAGAGCGGTCTGGTCTGGGAAGGAGGGGCTGCAGACTTGCATGCGTGTGGAACAGAAACACTGCTAATCAAGGTAGTATGTCTTCATTTAAAGCCAATACCTGCTTGAATTACCTATTTCAGTCTCTGTTATTCTCCCTGATCATATCTACTTAGGCAAAATAGCCGTCCCCTAAAGATAAAACGTATAATATGCAATAACCAGGGGAGATAGGCTTGACATATACCAAGAGCTAATATGAAATGTAATATGGTTAGGGATATAAGGCACCTAGGGAACACAATCACTAATTCTCCAATGCATAGGAGAGAAAAAAAGCCACTGTTACAATGGACCAAAGACCCTAGAAAAACTATACTGATCACCGGTACACAGCCCAACAAGTTCACACATAACAGTCAAATGGAATACAGCAGTGGTGGATTCAACTCCACTGAGATTAAATAACTATATAGGTGCTACCCAGTTTGGATACAGAAAAAATCTGACAGCGCTCAACCTGCTTCCTCACAGCTCCTGGATAAAAGGGTATCTAGCTTACCCTAATAAGACTACAAAAAAATAATAATAAAATAATCCAAGAGCGCCAACTAGAGGCAAAGGAAGATTCTAACAGAAAAATAAATGATTGTCAAAACATTTATTTAAACATATAATAAAAACATGGATCCATATAACATATACTAAAATAAAATACAGTTAAAAAATACAGTTAAAAATACAATAATCAACAAATTTGTATCACCAATTACGGGGATAAACAAAATAAGAGTCACATTAAATGATCTCTTGGGGAGAAAGAAAAAGTTCTGAAAAAAGTCCAAAGGAATGGTGGTGCAATTCCTAGGTGTATAAATAATAAATGTCAAGTGCAGAAATCCAGTGAAAAAAGTCAGTGGAAAAAAATCCAGTAAAAAAGTCTAATAAAATAATCTATATAAAATCCAATGAAAAAGTGTTGTAATCCAAGTGTATATATAAAAAAAGTGTAATATGAACGGGGGATCCCCTAAAAATGGTAAAAATGTGTGGAAAATGTGTGAAAAAATGTCTGAAAAAATGGAAAAAAGTAAAAAGTAAAAAATATATGTGTGTGAAATCCAATTGAAAGTCTTAGTTAATAAATAAAATCCAGGTGAAACTCAGTGAATAAAGAATAATAATAATAGTGGTTATTAGTGAATGATCCTCCTTATGAATGTCTCCATATGGGTGATGGTAATAAACTTTTATGTGCTAGATGACTCTGCTTTGTCTTTTCAATGTAAACTTGAAAAAAAATAACATAGTGCAATAACGTTTTAACATATGAAAAATAATGAAATAATGCTCACCAAATTTGTCAACGCATTTCGGCCTCTATAAAAGGCCTTTTATAGAGGCCGAAATGCGTTGACAAATTTGGTGAGCATTATTTCATTATTTTTCATATGTTAAAACGTTATTGCACTATGTTATTTTTTATTTTTTAAATTACAGGGATAACCGAAGTTTACATTGAAAAGACAAAGCAGAGTCATCTAGCACATAAAAGTTTATTACCATCACCCATATGGAGACATTCATAAGGAGGACTTTCAATTGGATTTCACACACATATATATATATATATTTTACTTTTTACTTTTTTCCATTTTTTCAGACATTTTTTCACACATTTTCCACACATTTTTACCATTTTTAGGGGATCCCCCGTTCATATTACACTTTTTTATATATACACTTGGATTACAACACTTTTTCATTGGATTTTATATAGACTATTTTATTAGACTTTTTTACTGGATTTTTTTCCACTGACTTTTTTCACTGGATTTTTCACTGGATTTCTGCACTTGACATTTATTATTTATACACCTAGGAATTGCACCACCATGCCTTTGGACTTTTTTCAGAACTTTTTCTTTCTCCCCAAGAGATCATTTAATGTGACTCTTATTTTGTTTATCCCCGTAATTGGTGATACAAATTTGTTGATTATTGTATTTTTTAACTGTATTTTTTAACTGTATTTTATTTTAGTATATGTTACATGGATCCATGTTTTTATTATATGTTTAAATAAATGTTTTGACAATCATTTATTTTTCTGTTAGAATCTTCCTTTGCCTCTAGTTGGCGCTCTTGGATTATTTTATTATTACTACCCAGTTTGGATGTAAGGAAGAAAAAAGGGTCACACTAAGGCTGTCAGACAGGCTCTCCTATCCAACACTTCGTATGCAGGTCCCCCTATTGAGATACTTCTGGACTGGTTATTGTTATGCCTGACACATAATTATTTCAGGTTCAAGGACACGTACTATCTACAACTTGTAGGCACTGCCATGGGGTCAAGTCTAGCGCCCTTGTATGCCAATCTGTTCATGGCATGGTTTGAGGGCCATTACTTTTTATCGTGCAAGAACCTCAATGCCCTACTATATCGTAGGTACATTGATGATTTGTTCGTGGTATGGGGTGGCTCCCAGCATGAACTCAGTGAATGGATCCAGTATCTCAACCAGTCAGAATCATCCATATCCCTTAAAAGTGAGAATAACAAACAAAGAATTAATTTTCTTGACTTATGTATATTCAAAAGTGACACTGATGGGGGTTGTCTGCTGAAGACCACCCTTTTTTCTAAACCAACAGACCGCAACACACTGCTACAGTATAGTCAATAACCTAGCTCCACTGGTTATTGCATATTATACGTTTTATCTTTAGTGGATGGCATCTTTGCGTAAGTGGATCCCGAGTGTTGTATAGGATTCTATCATTTTTTCCAAGGTTTTTATTGGCTGATTGCAGCACATTCCCCTGTACGTTGTTATGCTTTTGGCATAGGATTTGTCAGCTACCGTCCAGTTGATCGGTAGTGGATAGCTGAGTCTGTAAGCGCTCTGATGTGTTTCATTGTATCATTAGTGAACGTCTTCGACGTCTGATGTATATTCACCTGATGCCCATTCCTTATTAGCGTAAGTAACGCTATTTAAGGTTGAGCTGGTTGTTGATGCGGATCATGCTTATTTTCTTTTGGGAGCACGGCTGACTAGCCGCATTAAGGTAAGGTCTGCTTGTTTGTATAAATTTAATGTTTGTATTGTCGGTGGTTACTCTTATTTCAATTGAATAAGGTATGTCAGGATGGGAATTGAGCCCTGTGTTTACATAGACCCCCAGGACTGCACACCTGCAGCTGTGTCTGTATATGTGGAGTCCGCACTTGTAATATTATGGTTAAAGTACTGTGCACAGTTGGGGCTTTATGAGGATGTACACACCCTGCATCAAACGTGTTGTTCGGTAACATGGGTGTGCAGGGGTATCGCCAGCTTGAGCGGTTCTGTAGATCTTATGTGGTATTTAGGTTTACTTTATACTAGTTTAAGTGTATTTGGTTAGTTCCTTTTATGGTTGTATTTTAGTATGGGGCCGGTTGATAGGTTTAAGGTTCTGTCTCACGATTATAAAGTTGGTTGGTATGCCTTTGATAAGCGATAGTCTTGCAGGGGCCGTTAAGCTCTGGTTATTTCAAGCATCATGCGTTGTGGGCATTGACTATAACTGTATTACAGAGTGTGACTGTTTGTACTCTGGGATGTGCACGGATATTAGGCTTTCTGCTTTGGTTATTTGGTGGTTATCAGTGTATTTGGTTGTGTCTGTACAAGGTCCCATAAGGGATTTGCGTAATCCATCTCGCACTTCATTCTTGTGCCATTGCTTCGTTCCGGTTTCCGGGGTCATAGTAGGGCCCTTGGTTTCTTGATTTATATGTATTTTTATTATATAAGCTAGTGTCTCTTTCAGGAATGGTTTTTTGTCCCACTGAGCACTGGGCCAGGTAGGCGTGGAATAGTTCCCATTATCCCTGACTCTCCTCTGCATGGTACATTGCGCTCTAGTTATATTGTGACAAGGACTTCTTCATACATAATTTGTGTCTAATTATCTGATTGTCACTCTTAGTAATCCTTAATCCGGATCAGAGTGTCAGTTTATCTGTTTTGTTTTAAATTGTACACAGAGTAACGTTGGTGTTGGGTGTAAATGTTGTATGTCATCACTTGTATCACACTACATAAGTTTCCTGTTTATGTTTTTCTTGTATAGATAAAACTTGTCTTGAAGAAGGCTCAAATAAGAGCCGAAACGTTGACTGACTATGATCTTTTATGTGAAAATTCTAATGCTCTCAGAATAAATACTATTGATTATTGAAACTAAAAATCCTGTGAGTGCCCATCTTTACAACAAATATTAACCACAGTCTTTTGAGGATTGCACCCAGGTCAGAGTTACACTGGTTAATTGACTTTACATATATATATATATATATATATATATATATATATATATATATATATATATATATATATATATATAACATAACTGGTCATCCATTTAAATAACGACACTGCTTTAGTCTCATATTTTGTCCTTAATTTAGATGTTTACAAAGTGGTTTTTAAAATGTTCCAGTTTTACTTCAGATCATTGTTTTATAACTTTTCTTATCAAGATGGATTTGAGCAACATGATCTGTATGCTGCAAACGTTTTAAAATAGATGTCACTTTAGTGATGAGAAATTGTAAATGCGAACACAAACAAATCCGCAGCAGAAGCGTAATCTAAAGTACTTTTGATACATAAATTGCTCAACATTATTACAAACTGTAGTTCCTGATAACATTTTCATCTCATCTGATCAAAGCCACTCTGAAAATAAACATGATGCAACATTACAATCAATGATGTGAGGATGGATGCATCATTATATTTTCTGTTAAAGGTTCACAAATGGAACTGGTAATATTTTCAAGTCTGTTTATTTTGTTGTCTAAGCGGAGGCAATCAACTACTGGCTAAAACCAATGGGCACTATTTTAATAGCTGGAATAGCATACGCCCTGTATCAGATATTATATCTTTAAAATAAAAGGATACATTAAAGTCTTTTTCCACATGTATATACTGATGTTTATATTAGAAATTAAGTACTGACTTTGCAAAAGTCCTACATACAAATGAACAGCTTCAACAGCATTTAAATTTTTTTTTTTTACTTGAATACTTTGGTATGTGTATCCCTTGCATAATAGACTTCTATGGGGGTGTGTGGTAAAGTGATACGTCAATGAAGTGCAAAAAAAACTTTCTTTGAAATTTAAGCATAAAACACGTCACGCACACACACATATGTTCATATATATATATTAGACATGTGCAGCACTGAATAATTTGTGCTGGAAAATTAGTTTTTAAGAATATTCATGTGCCGCTCTTTTTGTATTCATTTAGTTTAAACTGAACCAAATACTGAACATTTGTTAACATTTATATTAGTTTTCGTTAAAATGAATGTAAATGTTATCTTGCTGCTGGTGGCACAGTGTCACCTGTAGGATACTTACCAATAGCATGCTGGGGAGCTGCGCTAATCCATTTCTTTTTCTTAGTCTGTGAGCAGCATTTAAAAACCCCAAAACAGCTCATCACAGAGGTGAAAATGGCTTAGCAGTTAAAAGATTAATGTCCCTTTAAGTCTAAATATAACTTAAATCCATTATTTCCATAGCATTTTTATGTGTTTTGTAATCTAGCCCTTAAAGTGCCATAAAACAGTTTGAAATCTGTGCATATCCTAAAAGGGCTAATTAAGTAAAAAATAGCCTGCATAAAAAATTTTTTTAAAATTGCTGGGAAGTATTTTTTAAAATAATTTTCAAAAGTAAGCAAAAATACTTAAATAGCTATGCTCCACCCCCCTTATCAGTGTTTAGACACAGGCATTGTATTTCAACTGAGTTCACAGCTTCTAGGCATGCTCCAGCAGATAATCCCTGTTCATTTTTGTATTCTACCAAAACAGTAATAGATATAGATACAGCCATAAAAGGAATTGTGTGGGGGGAGTTAGAGCTGTACAATTCAGAAACTTAAAAGAAAGGGTTAATGGTGAGGCACTGCAGTATACATTTGCAGGTAAAGTAAATAAAGTAAATATTATTATATTTTGTCTCTATCTCAACTTGTTTTATGTCCCTTTAAAGAGACAAACAATCCAAATGTTTTCTTTCATGATTCAGATTGAACGTACAATTGCTTTTATATAGGTGATAAGAGTCCACGATCCATTACTCCTGTGAATTACCTTTGCTGTCACTAGGAGGAGGCATAGATTTCCCAACCTCAGAGCTCTATATAAACCCTCCCACCTCTTTGGGTCTAGTCTTTGCCTCCATGTGAAGATGTGCAAGATTGATTGTTATTTTATTTTAGGGCTTCCTGGTTAGGACCCTGGAGTTTCCCTTTTCAGTACTGATTTTGTCATAAGGGTCTTATTAGAGTATTAGGCATTAAGCTTATTTTTATCCTTTTATTTTAAGGGGATAAAAATATTCTTTTTTATTACATTTAGTGCAGGAATCTTCCTTTGCACTTATTTGGCCTTCCAATTTACTTCTATTATCAAATCTACTTCTAGAAAAATCTTGTATTACTGTCCCTTTTAGAAACGTAAGTATACAATTCTGGGGTGAATATTTTGAAAAGCTAGTTATATAGCATTATGTGTTTTTGTAAATAAATTTAAAAATTTTGCAGCTAGTATTTCATAGATGTCTGTTCATGTTGCACCAAATGCATTTTATATTTCATGTTGATAACAGCAAAATCAGTTTAATAAATAAATGTACAGTATTTTTTTGTTCTTTCATATGTAGGCATATACGAATCCATACTGGTGAGAAACCTTACAAATGTGATGAATGTGGAAAGAGTTTTACTGTTAAGTCAACACTGGATTCCCATGTGAAAACACATGGTGGTAAGTAATGAACAGTACACTTCAAAGAATTATTATAAATAAATTTGTGCTTGCCTGGATATTTTAATTCTAGATAGATTAACATATAGAGCTTGAATTATCATCCACAGGCAGACAGGTGCATACATATTTTCCCCTGTCTGTCTGGCTTCTTCTTTGGCAAGCAGCAGTTTGCTGCCCACATTTACTATTGCACATGAGTGATCCTTTGTCCCTTGCCTACACACAGCCAATAATGTGTGAACAGGAGCTGTCAATCTCCCTGGTCTCTTCCAAAAAGACCAGAGAGATTGAAATTCTCCATCTAAGAGGTGGAGAATAGAAGAGGGAATAAATCCTGACCGCAGGTTCAGTTGTGCGAATCTGCAGTCGAACTGGAGAGAAGGGCTTGATAAATCGATCCCAAAGGGCTTTATGTACTAAGCATCAAGTGTGAACCTGCTTACTGCAAGTTGCAAAGGTTGCCGTCATATGACGTCCGCCACTTCTGAGGTTGTAGAGATAAATCACACTGACCTTCTTTTGGGTGATTGACTGGTCCTGTTGCGCAAGAGCAGGAGGCAGTACTGCATGATAAAATACTTATGCAATAGAAAATTCAGGCAGTGGATACAAAGTGTCCTTTTAGTACATAGGGCCCAAAGACTAAACATATTAACAATAGTTTCAATAATTCAATAATAAGATTAGCATATTAATGTTGAAATCCTAAAACCACATAGACATTCTGAAAATATGTACCATATTAGTCAGATACAGTCTTTCTTTGTTGCAGGCATAAAATTGGTGTTTCCAAAGCATATTTATCTAAGAGGCTTGGAATATATGCATACCCATGTCATTTTTATATATAAATACAATGAAACAATAGAAACGTTTTACATTATAGTACATTTTACTTCTGAACGTTTTTTAATTGAGCCTTCCTGAATTTTTTTTTTTTTAAATAAAACAGATTCTGAGTAAAATGCACTGAACATAATTCTATAACTCAAGTTCTTTGGCTGCTGGAATGAGTATAGAGCATTTTTTTCTCCTTTTCTTTTAAAGGATCTACTATCTATAGTTTACTGATCTTTTCTATTATGTCAATCCTTCTACAATATTTTTTTTCATAGAGCCTACTAACTCGTCATTGGTCCCTCTCAGCTTGGTTCTCTTTCTATTTGGCTGCTCAAAATGTATCTGCCTTGTAGTGATTCTCTGCTCTATTCTGCCCCCTTAATATTACCTTAATATTTCCTATGGCATGGAGTGTCCACGACTTCATTCCAATTACTAGTGGGATATTCAACTCCTGGCCAGCAGGAGGAGGCAAAGAGCACCCCAGCAGAGCTGTTAAGTGTCACTTCCCTTACCCATAACACCCAGTCATTCTTTGCCTCTGTGACTGGATGAGTGTCTGAGAAGATTTATTTCTTTAATGGGTATTTTTCCCTGCAAGCAAGGATTGGGGTCAAGCTGTGTCCATGTCAATCTCTTTAGTAAGAGTAATGGTGGCTTTTAGCAGTTAGAAGCCAGCGAGGTGGTCTTTGTTTTACTTCTAACACCATTGCTGCCCAGCAGCTGAATCCTCAGGTAAGTGCCTTTGCCTTCTAGGTACTGAAGGTTTGCACTTTAAGGGGTTAAATCCTCTATTGGATCATATTGGGACATTTATTATCCTTTTTTATTGAGGTTACAATAAATGGCAGTTTGCAGGCACTTATGTATGTATTCAGATGAGACAAGGTCAAGAGACTTAGGGGTTAATAATTTTCCCTTGTTTTGAGAAATAGGATCTCTCATGAGACTGGCTGAACGGTTTATTGTGGGATTTAGGTTTTTCCCTTTTTTTCATTACTTTAGAGGTGACTACGGGATAGTATGCAGTTACTTTCCGTTTTTCCTTTATGAGTGAGAGCGCTAGAAACGCGCAGTTTTTTTTTCAATCTGAGGTGCCGTTTCTTTTTTATTGGCCACTCAAGTGACTCTCCGCTCTTCTGTGTACATACGCAGATCGGAGCTGTGTGTTTGACGATCGGATCATCTTGAAAGAGAGCAAGCATCTGAAACCTGCTGGAGAGTCCCTCATTATTTTCTAGTTCTGGTCCGGTTACGGTAGGACACCTCAGTCGAACTGAGGGCTAGAAGTGCGTTATGTTATGCCTAACAATTTGCATGTAATTCAGTGATATATCGCTCTGAGGGATTACTCTACATTTTTCTTAAAGTGACCTACGGTTGCATTTATATTTATTTACAATTGTTTTTTATTTTTATTATTATTGACAAATGGTTCAGTTATGGACACAGATTCTTCTGTTTCTTTGGACAAATGCTTACTATGTTTAGAGGCTCAAATTGTCCTACCTATGCAATTTTGATCCTCATGTTTATCTAAAACTTTAACATTTTAAGATAAAATACTCCCTTCTGAGCCACATGTTTCTCAGGATATTGCTGTTCAGGATATGCCACAGCTTTCTCCTCAAAGTCCCAAGCCTTAATAGTTTCACATACAGTGCCTTGCGGTTCCTCTCAACCTCCTGGGGGTGTTTATTTGCCAGGAGATTTTGCTGCGCAGATTACTTCTGCGGTGTCTGCAGCTTTATCTGCTTTCCCTGCTTTCAGTAAGCGTAAGAGGAAATCTAAAAATATTTCTGCTAGTAAGGTTTCTGACCCCACTAAATCTGTGCTGGTCAACCTTTCCCAAATATCTGACGAGGAGGATACCTCAGTAGCCTCTGCAGGTGAGATCTCAGACTCTGACTCGATGGGGGAAAATTCTACATAATCTAAAGAAGTTAATTTCAGATTTAAACTTGAACACCTCCGGTTGCTTATGAAGAATGGTTCTAGCTACTTTGGACAACTCCGAACCTTCTGTCGTTGTCAACCCTAAAAGGTCAACTAAACTTAATGGAGTTTATGATGCTCCCTCATCCATGGAAGTTTTTTCTGTTCCAGACCGTATGCCGGAAACTATAGCTCAGGGATTCCTTTTTCCCCTTCACCTGTTTTTAAAAAATAGTTTCCTGTTGCTGACTCTACCTGCCTAAGGTAGAAGGAGCTATCTCTACTCTAGCCAAAATAACTACTATTCCTATAAAAGGATAGTTGTTCCTTCAAGAATACCATGGATAAGAAGCTAGAGGCTTACTTAAAGAAGATGTACATACATCAAGGTTTACATTGGCAACCTGCTGCATGTATTGCTACGTTTGCGAGAGCAGCATCTTATTGGTGCAATGCCTTGTCTGAGCTGATATCAGAAGAGACTAGTATAGAAGAGATCCAAGATAGGATAAAGGCTCTTAAACTGGACGATAATTTTATCTGCGATACCAACATGCAGGTGATTAGAATGGGAGCCAAGATGCCTAGCTTTGCTGTTCTAGTTTGCAGAGCTCTGTGGCTAAAATCTTGGTCAGCTGATGTAACTTCCAAGCCAAATCTTCTGTCTTTACTTTATAAGGGTAAGACTTTATTTGGTCCTGGTCTGGCAGAGATCATTTCCGAAATTACGGGCAGAAAGGGATCTTTTTTACCTCAGTACAAGAAGAATAGACCTAAGGGTCGCCAGAATTCTAATTTTATTCCTTTCGTAACTTTAAAGGACAGTTCTTCCAAGCCAGAGCAATCCAAGACCTCATGGAGGTCCAGTCAGTCTTGGAATAAGGAGAAGCAAACCAAGAAGCCTTTCACTGATTCTAAATCAGCATAAAGGGTCTTCCCCCGATCCCTTTTTGGATCAAATGGGGGGCAGGCTTGGATACCCGATATCCCAGATCCTTGGACTGTGGACATAGTATCCCAGGGTTACAGAATAGGATTCAAGTCTTGCCCTCCAAGGGGCAGATTTCTCCTGTTAAGATTATCTACAAACCACGTAAAGAGGGAGGCCTTCTTAAGCTGAGTAGAGGACCTATCCTCCTTGGGAGTAATTGTTCCAAATCCTGTAGAGGAATAGGGTCAAGGATTTTATTCAAATCTCTTTGTGGTTCCTGAAAAGTAGGGAACTTTCTGTCCCATCCTAGACCTAAAGTGTCTTAACAAATTCCTTAGGATTCTGTCCTTCAAGATGGAAACTATTCGTTCCATTCTTCCATTGGTTCAGGAAAGTCAGTTTATGACAACCATAGATCTGAAGGACGCGTATCTTTATGTTCCCATTCACAGGGATCATCATCAGTTTCTGAGGTTTGCCTTCCTGGACAAGCACTTCCATTTTTTTGGTCTTGCTACGGCTCCCAGAAAATTCACAAAGGTTCTGGGGGCTCTCTTGGCTGTGATCAGATCTCAGGGAATAGCAGTTGCGCCTTACCTGGACGACATCTTAGTTCAGGCGTCATCTTTTCAACTAGCAAAATCTCATACAGACCTGTTGTTGTATATTCTACGTTCCCACGGGTGGAAAGTGAATCTGGAAAAGAGTTCCCTAATGCCAGACACAAGGGTGTGTTTCTTGGGAACAATTATAGATTCTCTATCCATGAACAATTTTCTGACGGATGTCAGAAAATCCAAACTTCTTGCTTCCTGCCTTTCTCTCCAGTCTTCTGTTCGCCCATCAGTGGTTTAATACATGGAGGTGATTGGCCTCATGGTAGCTGCCATGGATATCATTCCTTTTGCTTGGTTCCATCTGAGACCTCCGCAGTTATGCATGCTCAGCTAATGGAACGGAGACCACTCAGATCTATTGCAGAGGATAGATCTGTATCCCTTAACAAGAGACTCTCTCTCGTGGTGGATTTCACAGGACCATCTGACTCGGGGCACATCCTTCCTTCCTGGGTGATTGTGACCATGGAAGCCAGCCTGTTAGGCTGGGGAGCAGTTTGGGGATCTTTAAAAGCTCAGGGCCTGTGGACTCAGGAGGAGTCTTCTCTTCCCATAAACATCTTAGAGTTGAGAGCAATCTTCAATGCCTTGACAGCTTGGCCTCAATTATCTTTAGTCCTGTTTATCAGATTCCAGTCAGACAACATCACCTCGGTGGCTTACATCAACCACCAGGGAGGAACTCAGCGTTCCTTAGCTATGAAGGAGGTGACTCGTATTCTGCAGTGGGCAGAATCTCATGATTGTCTCCAATCTGCCATCCATATTGCAGTGGTGGACAACTGGGAGGTGGATTTTTTGAGCAGACAGACCTTTCATCCCGGGGAGTGGCCTCTCCATCCAGATATGTTCTAAATGATAACTCTCAGGTGAGGGGTTCCAGATTTGTATCTGATGGTGTCTCATCAAAACTCCAAGCTTCCAAGGTATGGTTCAAGGTCAAGAGATCCTCAAGCAGCTCTGATAGACGCTCTGGCGGTTCCTTGGAACTTCAATCTGAATTACCTGTTTCCTCCGTTTGCTCTCCTTCCACGAGTCATTGCTCGAATTAAACAGGAGAGAGCATCAGTGATTTTAATAGCTCCTCCATGGCCTCGCAGGATCTGGTCCGCAGATCTGGTAAAGATGACATCTCTTCCACCTTGGAAGTTACCTCTGAGGAAGGACCTTCTAATTCAAGGTCCCTTCCTCCATCAAAATCTAGATTCTCTGAAGCTTGGAGATTAAACGCCTAGTTTTGGCTAGGCGTGGCTTGAGATGGTCATTGATACCATGCTTCAGGTTCGTAAACCTGTTACTCCTAAGATTTACCATAAAGTATGGTGCAAATACCTCTATTGGTGTGAATCGAAGTGTTTCTCTTGGAGCAGAGTAAGGGTACCCAGAATTTTGTCTTTTCTTCAGGAGGGCATGGAGAAGGGTTTGTCAGCCAGTACTCTAAAGGGTCAGATTTCTGCACTGTCCATTCTTTAGCACAAACGTCTTTTGTTCAGGCCCTGGTCAGAATCAGGCCTGTGTTCAAATCTGTTGCTTCTCCTTGGAGCCTTAACCTTGTTCTTAAAGTTTTGCAGAAGGCTCCATTCGAGCCTATGCATTCAGTTGATATTAAGTTGTTCTCTTGGAAAGTTTTATTTCTCCTTGCTATTTCTTCTGCTCGCAGAGTTTCCAAGCTCTCGGCTCTACAGTGTGATACCCCTTACCTTATTTTCCATGCTGGTAAGGTGGTTCTTCGTATTAAGTTGGGATTTCTTCCCAAAGTAGTATTGGATCGCAACATCAATCAAGAAATTGTTCCTTCCTTTTGTCCTATTCCTTCTTCCCAGAAGGAATGCCCGTTGCATAACCTGGACAGTGTGCGTGCTCTAAAATTTTATCTGCAAGCAACTAAAGATTTTCTGCAATCTTCTGCCCTGTTCGTTGTTTTCTCTGGTAAGCGTAGGGGTCAGAAGGCTACTTCTACTTCCCTTTCTCTCTGGCTGAGAAGTGTTATCCAGTTAGCTTATGAGACAACTGGACAGCAACCTCCTGAGAGAATTACGGCTCATTCCACTAGGGCTGTCTCATCTTCCTGGGCTTTCCAAAATTATGCTTCTGTGGAGCAAATTTGCAAGGTGGCAACATTGTCCTCTTTGCATACTTTTTCCAAATTCTACAAATTTGATACTTTTGCTTTGGCTGAGGTTTCTTTTGGGAGAAAAGTTCTTCAAGCAGTGGTGCCTTCTGTTTAGGTCTGCTTGTCTTGCTCTCCCTCCCTTTTCATTTTGTGTCCTCTAGCTTGGGTATCGGTTCCCACTAGTAATTGGAATGAAGTCGTGGACTCTCCATGCCATAGGAAAGAAAACAAAATGTATGCTTACCTGATCAATTTCTTTCTTTCCGGGCATGGAGAGTCCACAACCCCACCCTTATTTACATTAAATTTGACAGTTTTATTGTGTAAACCTCAGGCTCCTCTATACCCTTGTGTTATCTTTTTTCCATTTCCCTTTGGCCGAATGACTGGAGGTTATGGGTAAGGGAAGTGACACTTAACAGCTCTGTTGGGGTGCTCTTTGCCTCCTCCTGCTGGCCAGGAGTTGAATATCCCACTAGTAATTGGAATGAAGTCGTGGACTCTACATGCCCGGAAAGAAAGAAATTGATCAGGTAAGCATACATTTTTGGGTTATTTTACTCTTATTTACCACTTGTGTATTTCTCTTCTTCTTATCCCTCCCTCTTAATCTCTCTTTTGCTCTCATATATTTTATTATAAATGGGACTTATTACCCATATCTATGACTAGAAAAATCACTGAGCATCGCTAAAGAATCTAATCTATTTTACCAAAATCTTTCTGAATCTCCACATCACATTATAGAGACTTTAAGTATCTAATCCAGATGCTTGTCCCACATTAGGAAGGCAGTGAGTGCATCTGCTGTTTAAGGAAGTTTACTCTGAAATCTCATGAGATCACTGAGAAATCCTGTGCGATTATGGCAAAATCTCATAAGATCACAGCAAATTGTGAATTTAGCACTGATAATAATAAGTAAAAGCAATAGCTAAATGTTAACTGCTTACAATACAGTTACTATGGTAACTTAATTTAATTTTAAACACAGAATTAAAAATCCCAGGTTGATATAATTTAACTGATTTCTTTCTCACTGTTGCATCAGGGAGAAAGGAGGATTTATGATGAGTTACGTGTCCCTTCAACTCTTTTCAATATATCTCAATGCTTTGTGATGTTTCAGCATAATTAACTTTATGGCTGAGAGTATAATATAATTCTGCACACTACTTTTATTGGCTTAGATGTTTTATGTTCTAAAGCACCTTTTTGTTTCACTTTACTTCACTTTGGACATTTATTTTATTACCAGTAGCCAAATTCAATACAAAAATAAGAAATACCCCACACTTAGACTGGTAGAATCTGCAAAAGCTTTAGTACAAAAAAATAAATAGAACTTTTCAAACCAGTGCTAAGTCAAAATGAAATTGAGTTGTAACACGTTAAAAATGACATCTCACCATAATTACTTTGAGTGAGAAGGCACATAAGCTGAAACTTTAGGTATATTCCTTTATAGCAGTCATGCTGGGCAGTAACGAGAATTCTGCAAAGGAAATCAAGCTATAGTTTTGTGCTTCTGTGGTCACCAGTACTTAAAGGGACACTGAACCCATTTTTTTTCTTTTGTAATTCAGAAAGAGCATGCAATTTTAAGCAACTTTCTAATTTACTCCTATTATCAATTTTTCTTCGTTCTCTTGCTATCATTATTTGAAAAACAAGGCATCTACGCTTTTTTTTGGTTTCAGTACTCTGGACAGCACTTTTTTATTGGTGCATGAATGTATCCACCAATCAGCAAGGACAACCCAGGTTGTTCACCAAAAATGGGCCGGCATCTAAACTTACATTCATGCATTTCAAATAAAGATACCAAGAGAATGAAGAAAATTTGATAATAGGAGTAAATTAGAAAGTTGCTTAAAATTTCATGCTCAATCTGAATCACAAAAGAACATTTTTGGGTACAGTGTCCCTTTAAGGTTATTCCTAAGAATAGGTAGTTTTATTTTAAACATATTTGCTCCAAAGATAATTTTCCCCATACCTTTGTTTGTGTAACCTAGACTGCTTAGTAAGAAGTAAAGGGATGTCTATCTAAAACAATTTCAATCACATTAATCAATTCATATAAAAGAGCAGAATTGAAACATATATTTGTGTATGTGTGTGTGTGCACGTGTAAACAAACAGAACATATTTCTGCAAATTGGAACGCAGTTACTCTTTATTTGCGGAATTTAAAGGGACATTGTACTGTAAAATTGTTTCCTTTTAATAAAGGGACACTAAAGTCAAAATTAAGATTTTATGATTTAGATGGAGAATGCCCTTTTAAACAACTTCCAGATTTACTTCCATTATCAATTTGTGCTTAGTTGTTTTATATGCATTCATTCTGAGGTACTAGCTCCTGCTGAGTATGTGCAAGAGTTTGCAGTCCGTATGTATGTGAGTATGTAATTGGCTGATGGCTGTCACTTGGTACAGTGGGCAAGGACATGTAAATAATATTTGAAGTTTATCAGAAAAAAACTATTGATAATTTGAAATTCAGAGTAAGTGCTGTTGCATTGTCTCTTTATTGTGCATTTATGGTCCTATAATGTGTTCCCAAAGACTTGTTATAGTTGCTGCAGAGTATAGATTGTATGGTAACTTGTTCCATTAGGTTATTTTTTATATGAAATAGCTATTTTGCTTATTGAAACTTCAATTCATTGTTTTCAAGAATCTCTTAATCTTATCTATCTCTCTTTACATTAAGGCTTCCTTGTTTTATCTCTCTCTGTCTTCACACAAAGATTAATACTTATAGAAAGTAATTAAAATGGGAATTACCTCTCTCTTCCATCCCCCACTAGGAACTTGATTTCTGCTTGCTGATTCTTGTTTGCATAGCTTTTCTATATAGAATAGTAAAGTATTCATGTTTGCAGTATTAAAGGGACACTAAACCCAATTTACTTTAATGATTCAGATAGAGGATGCAATTTTAAGCAACTTTCTAATTTACTCCTATTATCACTTTTTCTTTGTTCACTTGCTATCTTTATTTAAAAATCAGGAAAGTAAAGGTTTATGCTTGCTTATTGGTTTGCTAAATGCCTCTACCAATAAGCAAGCACTTTCCAGAGTGCTGAAACTAAAATGGGCTGGCTCCTAAGATTTAAATTCCTGCTTTTTAAAAGATAGCAAAAGAACGAATAAAGATTGATAATAGCAGTGAATTAGAAAGTTACTTAAAATTGCATGATCTGTCTGAATCATGAAAGAAAAAATTTAGGTTTAGTATCCCTTTAACCCCTTCACGACCGAGGACGTGTCACACGTCCTACAAAAAATACCCTTAAGGACCAAGGACATGCCTGACACATCCTCTGGGGTTTGAAGCGCTGGAAGCAATCATGATTGCTTCCAGCCGCTTCCAGGGTATTTTAGTGATGCCAACCACCAATGCAGGGAAGAGAGCCGTTTGGGAGGGATCAGGGGGTGGGATGTGTCAGGTGGGAAGTTGATCTCTACACTAAAGCTAAAATCAACCCTACAAGCTACCTAATTAACCCCGTCACTTCTGGGCATAATACAAGTGTGGTGTGCAGCGGCCTTCTAATTACCAAAAAGTAACGCCAAAGCCATATATGTCTGCTATTTCTGAACAAAGGGGTTCCTAGAGAAGTATTTACAACCATTTGTGCCATGATTGTACTAACTGTTTGTAAATAATTTCAGTGAGAAACCTAAAATTGTAAAAAAGTTTGCGTTTTTTTTTATTTGATCGCATTTGGCGGTGAAATGGTGGCATGAAATATACCAAAATGGGCCTAGATCAATACTTTGGGTTGTCTACTACACTACACTAAAGCTATAATTAACCTTACAAACTCCCTACAAGCTCCCTAATTAACCCCTTCACTGCTGGGCATAATACACGTGTGGTGCACAGCAGCATTTAGCGGCCTTCTAATTACCAAAAAAGCAATGCCAAAGCCATATAAGTCTGCTATTTCTGAATAAAGGGGATCCCAGAGAAGCATTTATAACCATTTGTGCCGTAATTGCACAAGTGGTTTGTAAATAATTTCAGTGAGAAACCTAAAGTTTGTTAAAATGTTTGTGAAAAAATTAATGATTTTTTTTTTTTATTTGATCGCATTTGGCGATGAAATGGTGGCATGAAATATACCAAAATGGGCCTAGATCAAAACTTTGGGTTGTCTACTAAAAAAAAATATATACATGTGAAGGGTTATTCAGGTATTTCTGACAGATATCAGTGTTCCAATGTAAATATCGCTAATTTTGAAAAAAACTAAATGGTTTGGAAATAGCAAAGTGCTACTTGTATGTATTGCCCTATAACTTGCAAAAAAAGCAAAGAACATGTAAACATTAAGGCCTCTAGTTATCAAGCCGTCTACTTACCTGCATTCGCCGGCCCAATACGCTCGCCTAAGCTCACCTACCATCGCTGCCGCGGACCTGAATACGTTCGCCAAACTTATCAAGAAAGCTGTCAAGAAGCCGCGCACCAAGTACGGGGCGATGAACAGCAGACTGTTGTTAACTGACAGTCATCGATCTCGCTGCTCATCGGCTTCTTCGCAGCTTTCTTGCTAGCCTGTCACTAAGCACCCACACTAACTATACTGTTTTACCCCCTAAACTGCCGCTCCCGGAGCCCCCCGCACCTAAATAAAGTTATTACCCCCTAAACCGCCGCTCCTCTACCCCGCCGCAACTATAATAAATATATTAACCCCTAAACCGCCGCTCCCGCACCCCACCGCCACCTACATTATACCTATTAACCCCTAATCTGCCACCCCCTATACCGCCGCCACCTATATTCAAGTTATTAACCCCTATCCTGCGGATCCCGGACCCCGCCGCAACTAAATAAATTGTTTAACCCCTAAACTGCTGCAACCGGAGCCTACCACCACCTATATTAAAGTTATTAACCCCTATCCTGCCCCCCACTACACCGCCGCCACCTATATTAAACTCATTAACCCCTAAAACGCCGCTCCCGGACCCCGCCGCAACTAAATTAAATGTTTAACCCCTAAACCGCCGCTCCCGGACCCCGCCACCACCTATATTAAACTTATTAACCCCTATCCTGACCCCTATACCTTAAAAACAACAATTTATAGAGTTTTATTTATTTAAAGAAAAATAACAATTACCTTAAAGAAACAGGAAACCCCAAACTTTCCTTTATTCTCTTGCTATCCTTTGCTGAAGGAACGGCATTGAAGCTGGCAGCTAGCTTAACACTTCTAGTTAGCCAGTCAGAAGAGACAAATATGTGCAGGCACCAACCAGCAACTAACTAGTGTATGATATGTGCATATTCATTTTCCGTCTAAAGGGGAGGAGAGTTCACGACTTCGTTCATTACTGTTGGGAATTTAGAACCTGTCCACCAGGAGGAGGCAAAGACACCCCAGCAAAAGGCTTAAATACCTCCCCCACTTCCCTGATCCCCAGTCATTCTTTGCCTTTCATCACAGGAGGACGGCAAAGAAGTGCCGAAGATCGGAGTAGTCTCTTATGGAGGGTAGTACTCTTCGCATTGGGACTGGAGTTTTAAGTAGTCCTGTCAGTCATTCAGTGAGAGCCTGGGCGAAAGTCCGGAGATGCAGGGAGATTCTTTCTGCGAAACTTTCCCGACTCATATTAACAGCTCCACAAGCAATCTGCCTGCTTTTTACACTCAAGTCCATGTCTGGAGCGAGGCTACTAACCTGTCACACTTGAAGGGCCGTGTTCCTGTTCCACGGCGTAGATTCTTGTAAGATCCTTTAAATTTTTTATTACATAATGATAACATGGAAGACAGCGTCACAGTGTGACACCTTTTATCTTTATAGAATCAAGGGTTAATATTCCTAGTAAGGGGATTATTGAACAGGGGGGGATTATACAAGATATTGTTTATTGTGTCATTGCTGCGTTGTGTGCGAGATGAGGCTCTGGTAATGTGTGGAACTTTCAGGTGACTTATGGGAGTATGGCGCAGGAGACAAAACAGTTAATCTAGTCCGTAATAAAAGCGCAAGCTATGGAGGACTCTTACGCGTTAGAGGGTTTTCCCTCTTCAACAAGGCCTCATTCCTGTGTTTATTGCGAGGAGGTTCTGGTAGAACAGCCTGCTCAACTATGTTCCACATGCCTTAATAAAGTTACGATATCTAAAAGTAAACGGATGTCTAGTACTACTGAACCATCCACCTCTGAGGGTTCCCTGTCCCGTGAGGTGTGTTCCCTGCATTCATCTCCTATTGCACATGCAGCGCCCAATTTGTTGGCTGTCAGATTTTGCAGATCAACTGCAAACGGCGGTATCAAAAGTGATCCATGCCTTACCACGTTCTGCTAAGTGCAAGCGTAGGGCGTATCATTGCGGCTCAGCCCAGGGGTTGTCTGCGCCTGTGGAAATTTGGTAAGTATTGTACGATGACGAGGCCCACTCCGACTCTTTGGAGGAGGCCCCTTCTGGGTAGGAGTCTGTGTCATCTAAACCTCCGACTGCGGAGGAGCCTGACTTTAGGTTTAGGATGGAAAATTTGCGCTTTTTGCTGAAACAAGTGCTTGCTACTCTTGAAGTTCCGGAACCAAAACCTCCAGAAGAACCTGCGATTCCTAAGCTTGATAAGGTATATAGGCAGGCATTCCAGGTTCCTGTTAAGATGGCAAATATTATTAAGAATGAATGGGAGCAATTAGGTTCTTCCTTTTCCCATTCTTATTCCTTTAAGAAACTGTTCCTCATCCCATACTCTCAGCTGGAGCTGTGGGGTACTGTCCCTAAGGTGGTTGGTGCTATCTCCACGCTCCCGAAGCGGACTACTTTTCCCCTTGAGGATAGTTTGTTGTTTGAAGAGCCCATGGATAAAAAGTTGGAAAACATGTTAAGGAAAATGTTTCAACACACAGGGTTTGTTTTTCAGCCGGCAGCGGCTGTAGCAGCAGTCGCCAGTGCTGCAATATATTGGTGTGAATCCCTGTGTGAAATAGTCGAGGGGGAGACTTCCATCGCCGAGATACAGGATAAGATTAAGGCGCTGAAGATCGCCAATTCTTTCAAATGTAATGCCAATATGCAAACTATTCGCCTGAACGCTAAGGTGTCTGTTTTTTTTTTTTTGTTTTAGCGTGCAGGGCTACTTTTCACCCCTTTCGTGCGGACAAGGCCCAGCACCAGCAGCCCACCGCGAAAACGGACCAGTCCAAGGGAACTTTTAAACTGGCTCATTCTTGGAACAAGTCTAAGCAGAGCAAGAAGCCTGCCAAGACAAAATCGGCAGACCAAGTAGGGGGCAGATTATCTCTCTTCTCAGAAACCTGGTTGCAGGACGTTCAGGATCCTTGGGTTTTGGACGTTGTCACCCAGGGTTACAGGATAGGGTTCAGAGCCCATCCACCCAGGGGCAGATTCCTCCTATCAAACCTGTCTTCAAGACCGGAAAAGAGAGAAGCCTTTCTAGAATGTGTGATTTCTCCTCTCTAGGTGTTATCGTACCAGTACCCCAAGCAGAAAGGGTACTATTCAACTCTTTTTGTGGTTCCAAAGAAGGAGGGCACGTTCCGCCCCGATTCTGGACCTAAAGTGTTTAAACAAGTTTCTGAGTGTTCCATAGTTCAAAATGGAAACAATCAGATCTATTCTGCTAGTTCAAGAGAGACAGTCCATGACAACCATAGACTTGAAGGACGCTTACCTTAATGTGCCAATCCACAGGGACCACTTCAAGTTCCTGAGATTTGCGTTTCTTGACCAACAGTTCCAGTTTGTGGCCCTTCCCTTTGGTCTGGCGACGGCTCGAGAGTCTTCATGAAGGTTCTGGGGCGCTACTTGCGGTGGCCAGAGCCAGAGACATTGCTGTGGCGCCCTATCTGGATGACATCCTAGTCTAACAGAAGATCATTTGAGGGCTCTTCTTCTTTTACTCCAATCTCATGGTTGGAAGATCAACTCAGGAAAGAGTTCCCTGGTTCCCAGCAACAGGGTGGAATTCCTGGGCATGATAATAGACGCTATGTCCATGAAAATATTTCTCACAGACCATCGACGCAGAAAGATTGCGTCCTCTTGTCTTGCCCTTCAGTCCTCCTCAAGCCCCTCGGTGGCTCAGTGTATGGAGGTGATAGGACTCATGGTTTCCAGCATAGATGTCATTCCATTCGCACGGTTCCATCTCAGACCTCTTCAATTATGCATGTTGAGACAGTGGAACGGCGATCATTCAGATCTATCACAGCAGATATATCAATGGATGCTCGGACTCGGATCTCCCTCTCTTGGTGGATCCGTCCGGAGCAACTGTCCATGAGGATATCCTTCTTGACACCGTCCTGGGAGATTGTGACCACGGACGTGAGTCTGGCAGGATGGGGAGCTGTTTGGGGTGCCAGGATGGCACAAAGAAAAAGGACCCGGGAGGAGTCTCTCCTTCCGATAAATATTCTGGAACTCCGAGCAATCTGCAATGCTCTGAAAGCATGGCCTCTTCTGGGGTTGTTCAGCTTCATCAGATTCCAGACCGACAACATTACCTCAGTGGCTTACATCAACCATCAGGGGGGTACGAGGAGCTCCCTAGCTATGAGGGAGGTGTCTTAGATCTTGGAGTGGGCGGAGTCCCAGAGCTGCTCGCTCTCAGCGATTTACATTCCAGGTGTGGACAACTGGGAAGCAGACTTTCTCAGCAGGCAATCCTTCCATCCAGGGGAATGGTCCCACTCCCTTCACCCCGAAGTGTTTGCGGAGATTTGTCTCATTTGGGGAACGTCGGAGATAGATCTCATGGTGTCCGGACTCAATTGCAAGCTAACCCGATACGGGTCAAGGTCCAGGGATCCCCAGGCAGAGCTAATAGACACCTTAGCGGTGCCTTGGGGGTTCAGCCTAGCTTACATTTTTCCACCGTTACCACTTCTACCTCGTGTTGTGGCACGAATCAATCAGGAGTGAGCTTCGGCCATTCTGATTGCTCAGTCGTCGCCGCGGAGGACGTGGTTTGCGGATCTGGTAGTGATGTCATCCTCTCCGCCGTGGAGGTTACCTTGTCGCAGGAATCTGCTGGAACAGGGCCCCTTTCAACATCAAAATCTTGATTCTCTGAGGCTGACTGCGTGGAGATTGAACAACAAGTCTTGGCCAAGAGAGGCTTTTCGGAGATTGTGATTGATACTCTAATTCAGGAAAGGAAGCCAGTCACTCGTCGCATCTACTATAAGGTGTGGAGGACTTACTTGTCCTGGTATGAGAAGCATGGATATCCTTGGCATAAGATGAAGGTATCCACGATTCTGTCCTTACTCCAAGACGGTTTGGAGAAGGGTCTTGACGCTAGTTCCTTAAAGGGACAGATTTCGGCATTTGATAGTTTTGTTGCATAGGAGACTCGCTGAGCTCCCTGACATCCAATCCTTTGTTCGGGACCTGTCTAGAATCAGGCCTGTCTTTAGACAGTCTGCTCCCCCATTGAGCTTAAACTTGGTCCTTAAGGTTTTGCAGAGGGTTCCGTTTGAGTCTATGCATACCATTGACATTAAGATTCTGTCCTTGAAGGTTCTCTTCCTGTTGGCCATTGCATCGACACGCAGAGTATCTGAACTGGCTGCCTTGCAATGTGAGCCGCCTTGTTTGGTTTTTCATGCGGATAAGGCTGTGTTTCGCACTGGCTTGGGGTTTCTTCCCAAGGTGGTGTCTAACCGTAACATCAATCAGAAAATAGTGGTTCCGTCTTTGTGTCCTAACCCTTCTTCTTCTAAGGAGAGGTTACTTCATAATCTGGATGTGGTTCGTGCCCTGAAGTTCTATCTTCAGGCTGTGAAAGATTTCAGACAGTCTACATCTCTTTTTGTGGTGTATTCAGGGAAGCGCAAGGGGCGGAAAGCCTCTTCTACTTCTTTGTCCTTTTGGTTGAGAAGCTTGATTTGCTTGGCCTATGAGACAGCGGGACATAAGCCTCCTCAGAGGATCTCGGCTCATTCAACTAGAGCTGTGGCTTAGTCTTGGTCCTTCAAGAATGAGGCCTCTATGGAGCAAATTTGTAAGGCAGCTACCTGGTCCTCCTTACACACTTTTACAAAGTTTTACAAATTTGATGTTTTTGCTTCTGCGGAAGCTGTTTTTGGGAGAAAGGTTTTGCAGGCTGTGGTGCCCTCAGATTAGGGTCCACCTTTTCCCTTCCGGTTTCATTCAGTGTCCTCTAGACCTTGGGTATATGTTCCCAACAGTAATGAATGAAGCAGTGGACTCTCCTCCCCTTTAGATGGAAAACATAAATTATGCTTATATTGATAATTTAATTTCCATCGAGGGGATGAGAGTCCACGGCTCCCGCCCTTATCTCTGATGGGCGGACCTAAATTTAATTAATCTTATGGCACCATTTATACCCCGATATTTCTCCTACTGTTCCTTGTTCCCTCGGCAGAATGACTGGGGGATGAGGGAAGTGGGGGAGGTGTTTAAGCCTTTTTCTGGGGTGTCTTTGCCTCCTCCTGGTGGCCAGGTTCTAAATTCCCAACAGTAATAAATGAAGCCGTGGACTCTCCTCCCCTGGATGGAAATTAAATTATCAGGTAAGCATAATTTATGTTTTCAACAAGTGATACAAAGAGAAGCAATCATATTTGAAAATAGAAGTGAATTTAAAAGTGTATTAAAACTACATGCTCTATCTGAACTATGCAAATATAATTTTGGCTTTCCTATCCTTTTAATAATAACAATTTGACTAGTTTTATTCAACTAAGACAATAACTTTCCCTCCTCACCCTTAGTTCCTTGTGCAGATGTATTTCACTCCAACCAATCTTCTATTTAGTGAGCTTCTTGAAACTTAGTATGGGTTGATTGTGGGTACATAGATTTACAGGGGAGCAATGGCATTAATGGGACCGAAAAGTCAAAATTAACTTTCATTATTCAGAAACATGGGATTTTTACCAATTTTCCAATTTACTTCTCTTATGTAATCTGCTTAATTCTCTTGGTAATGTTTGTTGAGAAGCATACATAGGTAGGCTCAGAAGCAATGCACTGTTGGGAACTAGCTACTTGTCACTGTCTCACCCAATGTGTTCATATAGGCTCCAGTAGAGTATTGCTCTCCTTTAACAAAGGATACCAAGAAAATGAAGCAAATTTGATAATAGAAGGAAATCTAAAAATTGTATGCTCTCTCTGAAACCCAAACGTGTCCTTTCATGATTATGTCTCTTTAAGGTCTATTGTGAAGAAGGGGCATGTTATTTTTGCAGACACCAATTTACAGTTTTGAGAATTGCAAAACCAATAATATGTGATAGATAAATTTCCCAAAATAATGACAGTAACCTCTGGGACAGCAGGACAGTGTGAATGGGTTAATGTAATTAATTTACCAAAAAAAACATTACAGCCATTAATATAGAGCATCTTGCTAGATAATAAAAAATGTATCTATATTTCAGGATGAATAACCTTTGGATTATAATGTATCTTAAATATAAACTATCTTTAGATCGATGTTTAATCAAAAAGCATTTTATTTTAATAAATGCTAATTAGCATTTGCAGCAGTTTGGGCACTCTTCCAGTCATTACGTACTGTAGTTTATATACTGCAAAAGTTGTTTTATTTTCTTGGAGGTACCCATACTTTTGCATACAACAATATGATATTAATTTCTGCATAGAAAAAAAGGTAAAAGTAAAAGCTGATTAAATTATTATTATATGGAAGCTAACAGAAAATGCATATTTCTAATACCATTTTTACAGGATACAATTAGATGCAAGTAATAAAAAATAGCTTTAATGAAATTCATTTTAATTTTAAAAACTATTTGCTGCAGACTTGTAGGAAAATGCTAATATCATGTAAAGTAAGAACAGTTTATTTCTTCCAGCGTCAAACCTACATCTGAAGCAAGTGTTAATCAAATACATTTTCATTTTAGCACTGTATACATTGCTAATTTGCACGCATTCTTTTTTTTATCTTTTTCTTGCAAGCTTTAAAATGGCTGGGCATATCTGCGGGGTTAGCAGATGTGTATGGATTAGCAAACGTGGCACATGCTGTGAGGAAACTTAAAATCCACAAAGAAACAACATTTTTTAACCATATAGATGCTTTTCTTGTAAATTGAATATTTGTAATTTTCTTGTAATATGAATGTTACAGTGTTTGCATTTAACTAGTTATATTTATTTTTACACAAAGTACAAACTGTTATAAGAATACAATACAATAAACTGAGAATTGATTAAATTCTGCTGTGATGCAAAGTGCATTATTAGCAACAATGCCCTTGTGGTTCCATGAAGATTGTATGAACCTAGGCAGTTGAACCTAGACAGTTAAAAGACAGGAGAAACATGGGGGTTCGGCCTTACAGAGCTATACTTCCCATGACCCTCTAATTTTAGCTTGACACATGCAGTAAATAAGGCTTATAACATCCATGACAGCTTACAATTAATATGTCTTTAAAATGTGGTCCCAGTAACCTCCTGTCACAGCAGAATATGAGCATTAAAAATTAGTCACAAGAATTAAGCCGTTCTGTAAGATAATATATTTTCTGTCTTATGGTGTGAGCTATTTTAACCACAACAAGCGTTAGTTACCTCTCTGTGAATTTAACCTAAATCACCTGCTCAGATAATTTCTCTTTAAACATCTTTGACTCATTGGTAGTTCAGTGCCAGTCACATTATTAAACACTGTTGAGAGCCTGTATTCTGAATAGCAATTGAATAGACTCAGTGTGTTGAAGCACACTATTAAATCTGATGACTGATGCTTGGAACTAAGATTATTTATCACAAAAAGAAAATAGAGGAAGTTGTATTATAACCTGTGAAAAATGTAGTGATTAGTTTAAGGTAACAATACAATATTAGTAAAGACCTTTTATAACAATGTATACAAACAATGTGCTTAAACTATTAAATTGTAAACTTTATTGTGTTCTGTGTACATAGAATATTTTTATATGAAATATATATTTATTTGTAAGCCAATACAGATTTTTATGTACAATAATTTTATGCATCTATCCCACAGTAAAGCTTAGATTGGCATAGACTTATTTATCATAATTACAAAACTCAATGTTTTCTTTGTTGGATCTAAAAGAGAGCGTTTTAGATACCTGGCATATAGGAGCCACAAGCCCTGACAGAGATTGGCAAGTTTGTGCAACTGCCTCTGCTGATTATCTCACTGCTTGGCACCAGCAGTTCTCTGTGGCTCTCAAGCAGGATATTATCTGTGTTTTACCCCTTTCAGGGGTTAAACACATAGAGTTACACAGCTAGTTATTCATTGACATGATCTAACAAATAAAAGCATATATTTGTTCTACTACAATACCCCTTTGAACCTAATATTGCTGTTAAAGAAATATATACAGAACTATTATATGAACATTATTGTCCTAACTGATGAAAACCACATTCCTCAACCTTGTATAATTATTTTCTCTATTTGTAGGGCAGAAACTCTTTAGTTGTCATGTCTGTTCCAACTCTTTCTCAACAAAGGGAAGCCTAAAAGTGCACATGCGCCTACACACAGGAGCAAAACCATTCAAGTGCCCTCACTGTGATATGCGCTTCCGAACTTCTGGGCGAAGGAAGACTCACATACAGTGTCACTACAAAGGAGACTGCAAAAAGATAAGGAAGACTATGCTTCGTAGACATCTTCCACAAACAGGAGCTCAAATATCTAGTACTGCAACAACCACATCTGAATCACTACAGCCAATAAGCCTTCTTAACACTTCTGCAACAGATCCAAATGTCTATATCACAAACAGTTCTGTTCTTTCCAGCCAATTTGATCAAAATTTACTTCAGCAGGGTCTTGTTGGACAAGCTATTCTTCCAGCTTCTATGTCAGGTAAACATAGCATTTTCTAAATATTACCCTGTGGAAATATATTTAGTTCCATTCATTTGTGCGTCCACTTTAATTTGCAATATGCTGAGAATTATTTTTTTAGTTGTCTGATGAAGTTAGAGGTTTTAATTACAAGAAGCTTAAAGGGACACTAAACCCATTTTTTTTCTCTCATGATTCATATAGAGCAGCAATTTTAAGCAACTTTCTAATTTATTCCTATTATCAATTTTTCTTCGTTCTCTAGTTATCTTTATTTAAAAAGCAGGAATGTGATGCATAGGATCTGGCCAATTTTTGGTTGAGAACCTGGGTTATGCTTGCTTATTGGTGGGTAAATGTCAACCTCCAATAAGGAAGCACTATTCATGGTGCTGAACCTAAAATGGGCTGGCTGCTAAGATTTACATTCCTGCTTTTAAAATAAAGATAGCAAGAGAATGAAGAAAAATTTATAATAGCAATAAATTAGAAAGTTGCTTAAAATTGCTACTCTATCTGAATCATGAAAGAAAAAAAAATGGGTTCAGTGTCCCTTTAACTACTAAATGAGAGTTGGTCCACCTATTATATTTAGCTGATATAGAGAAATATACTGGTAGCATTATCTTTTTAAGGTAAAAAAAAAAAATATAGAACTTACCGTTCTCTTATTGGAGTACTGATTTTGAGCCCTGTGGATTTATAGAGCTCATAATAATGATTTCTCCACACAGGTTTAGTGTAAAAAAATGCATTGTTTTCACATGTCCAAAAAAGCCCAATATTTCTAGATGTTTAGTTATTTATTTAGTCTAAAACTAGTCATATTTGATACATAGAGTCTCAATAATTTTCTTTGATGTGGATAATCTATTTTCCTATATTTTCTACCTCTGCAGCTGGTGGTGACTTAACAGTGTCATTGTCAGATGGTAGCCTAGCTACTCTTGAAGGAATTCAGTTGCAACTTGCTGCAAATCTGGTTGGTCAGAACGTACAAATTTCTGGACTAGATGCTACAGGCATAAACAACATTACGCTACAGGTAGATGTCTACTATATTTCCTAGAACAAATTAAAGAAAATTCCAATTATTTGGAACTAAATTTTGAAAAACATGTACCTTTTTTTCTCATTCCTATTCTGGACTAAATAGATTGACCCCAGCATTTTACAGCAAACCCTGCAGCACAGCAGTATTATTCCTCAACAGCTTTCTGGAGATCCAGGCACAGCCCAGACACCCAACAGCCTACAGTCAAGCGAGAATGCTGTACCAGCGAATGTTGTTCTTCAGCCTATAACAAGCTTATCCCTTCAGTCTGCAACAACATCATCTTCAAATATGACTATAGGATCTATTCCTGAGCAAGAGTCTGTTCTGACCTCAAGCAGTGCATGTAAGTTCTCATTTTTAAAATAAATATTTATCCAAAAATGTATAATATTGCGGTAATTGTCAGTTATTGCTAGGGTTTCGTATTCAGAGGTGAGGATAACTCTGAGAATTAGGGTTCTGTAGCATAAGCTTACGTTTTTAAATGTTTTATAACCAAAAGGGATACAATTAGAACAATTTTCCATATGTACATTTCTTGAGTATTTTGGATATCCGGTATACTGTAATACCCAGCACTTAACATACACCCATTACCTGGGGTATAGTCTTTTTTTCTTGGAAACTTGTGGGCAAAATAGCCTCGCGAGGGCGCAAAATGCTGTTATTTATTGCATCATTCTTGACGCGAGAAATTTTTTGGACGCGAATGTGCGTGTATCATGACGCAAGTTCGTAATTTCCTGCGTCTTAGTTGACGCTAGGTTTTTTGGCGTGAAATTGTGTTTGTTATGACGCGAGTTGCTTCATTTCCGGATGTTTGTTGGAGCCAAAAAAATTCTCAACTTCCTTTTGCGTCATGCGTCATACTTGGCGCCAAAAAAATTTAGTTTTATTTTACCTCACTCTCTATATGCTCTTCTTTATGCTCAGAGGGCTATGCTATTTGCTTTTTTTGCCAATTTTAGCATTTGCATTTTTTCCCATTCCTGAAAATGCTATATGGGGAAATAAGATATTTCTGTTTAATGTTATTTTTTCTTTTTTACTTTTTACAAGATGTCTCAATCTGATGCTGTCTCAGAAGCTGCTGTAGGAACCATGCTACCTGAACACAGTTCTACCAAAGCTAAGTGTATCTGTTGTAAGCTAGTGGAGATTATATCTCCAGCTGTAGTATGTAACAGTTGTCATGATAAGCTTTTGCATGCAGAAAAGGTTTCTATTAGTGCTAGTACAGTATCTGTTGTTCCTTCAACATCTAAAGTACATGATATCCCTGTTGATATGAAAAATTATATTGCTGAAGCGATACAGAAGGCTATGGCTGCTATACAGCCTTCAAATAAACGTAAAAGGTCTTATAAAACTTCTCATAATACTGATGAAATTTGTAATGACCGGCAACATACTGATATATCCTCCTCTGATGAGGATCTCTCTGACTCAGAAGATCCTACTTCAGACATTGACACTGATAAATCATCTTATCTTTTTAAGATTGAGTATATTTGTTCTTTGTTAAAAGAAGTGTTAATAAATTTGTTTATTGCGGAGTCTGGTCCTCTTGATAATTAATCCAGTAAACGTTTACATTCTGTCTATAAACCTCCTGTGACTACTCCTGAGCTTTTTCCTGTTCCTGATGCTATTTCTGATGTGATTGCTAAAGAATGGTCTGAGCCAAGTTGTATCCTTTGCCAGTGGCTAAATTAGAGTTTTGGGGAAAAGTCCATAAGGTTGATGGGGCTATTTCTACTCTTGCAAACGTACTACTATTCCTATGGAAGATAGTACCTCTTTTAAGAATCCTTTATATAGGAAGATTGAATCTTATCTAAGGAAAGCTTATTTGCATTCTGGCTATATCCTCAGGCCTGCCATTTCTATGGCTGATGTTGCAGCTGAATCAACTTTTTGGTTGGATAGCTTAGTACAACGGTAAAAAGACTCTGATTTGCATAGCATTGTTCGTTTGCTTCAACATGCTAATCATTTTATCTGTGATGCTATTTTTGATATAATCAAGATTAATGTTAAATCTATGTCTTTGGCTATTTTAGCTACAAGAGCTTTATGGCTCAAATCACTGAATGCTGATATAGTATCTAAATCTAGGTTACTATCTCTATCATTCCAGGGTAATAATTTGTTTGGTTCCCAGTTGGATTCTATTATTTCCACTATTACTGAGGGGAAGGGAGTTTTTTTGCCTCAAGATAAAAAGTCTAAAGGCAAATCTAAAGCTTCAAATTGGTTTAGTTCCTTTCATCAGAATAGAGAACAGAAAACCACTCCTTCCCTTAAAGACTCTGGCTCCAATTGGAAGCCATCCTCGAGTTGGAATAAATCCAAGCCTTACAAGAAACTGAAGCCAACCCCCAAGACTGCATGATGGTGCGGCCCTTGATCCAGTTCTGTTGGTGGGGGGGCAGATTGAAATGATTTCAAGACGTTTGGGCAGGTTCCATTCAGAATCATTGGATTCAGAATATTGTCTCTCAGGGGTATCGAATAGGTTTCAGAATAAGACCTCCTGTGAGAAGATTTTTTCTTTCTCACGTTCCAACAAATCCTGTGAAAGCTCAGGCTTTTCTGAAGTGCGTTTCAGATCTGGAGCTTTCAGGAGTGATTGTACCAGTTCCAATTCTGGAACAGGGTCTGGGTTTTTATTCACATCTATTCATTGTCCTGAAGAAGGAAAATTCTTTCAGACCATTTCTGGATCTGAAGTTTTTGAATCATTTTGTAAGAGTCCCAACTTTCAAGATGGTGACTATAAGGACTATTCTGCCTTTTGTTCAGCAAGGTCATTACATGTCCTCAATAGACTTACAGGATGCGTATCTTTATATTCCGATTCATCCAGACCACTATCGGTTTCTGAGATTCTCTTTTCTAGACAAGCATTACCAGTTTGTTGCTCATCCATTTGGCCTAGCAACAGCTCCAAGAATCTTTTCAAAGGTTCTTGGTGCCCTTCACTCTGTAATCAGAGAGCAGGGTATTGTGGTGTTTCCTTATTTGGACGATATCTTGGTACTGGCTCAGTCTTTTCATTTAGCAGAATCTCACACAAATCAACTTGTGTTGTTTCTTCAAAGACATGGTTGGAGGATCAATTTACCAAAGAGTTCCTTGATTCCTCGGACAAGGGTCACCTTTTTAGGTTTCCAGATAGATTCAGTGTCCATGACTCTGTCTTTAACAGACAAGAGATAAATGAAATTGGTTTCTGCCTGTCGAAACCTTCAGTCTCGGTCATTCCTTTCAGTGGTTATGTGCATGGAAGTTTTAGGTCTTGTGACTGCAGCATCGGACGCGATCCCCTTTGCTCGTTGAATAAATGATCCCCTTTGCATGCTGAATAAATGATGCAGGGATTATACTCGGATATCACAGTTGATATACTTAAATCCTAACATTCAACTCTCGCTGTCCTGGTGGTTAGTCCATCATCAGATTATTCAAGGGGCCTATTTTGTTTGTCCTGCCTGGACTGTGATTTCAACAGATGCAAGTGTCACAGGTTGGGGAGCTGTCTGGGGTCTCTGACAGCACAAGGAGTTTGGTATCCTCAAGAGGCGAGGTTACCAATCAATATTTTAGAACTCTGTGCTATTTTTAGGGCTCTTCAGGCTTGGCCGCTATTAAAGAGAGAATTATTCATTTGTTTTTAGACAGACAATATCACAACTGTGGCATATGTCAATCATCAAGGGGGGGGGGACTCACAGTCCTTTAGCGATGAAAGAAGGATACTTTCTTGGGCGGAATTCAACTCCTGTCTATTTTCTGTGATACATATCCCAGGTGTAGACAATTGGGAAGCAGATTATCTCAGCCATCAATCTTTACATCCAGGGGAGTGGTCTCTCCATCCAGATGTATTTTGTCAGATTGTGCAGATGTTGGGTCTCCCCGAAATAGATCTGATGGCTTCCCATCTAAACAAGAAGCTTCCCAGGTACCTTTCCAAGTCCAGAGATCCTCAGGCGGAGATGGTGGATGCGTTAGCATTTCCTTGGTTTTACCAACCTGCCTCTAGTTCTTCTTCCAAGGGTGATCTCCAAGATCATATTGGAACAACTGCATGTGATTCTGATAGCACCAGGGTTTGGTATAATAATATAATTAAAATAAATAAAAATAATTAAAATAAATCTAAATAAAAATTACTATCATTAACTAAATAATTCCTATTTAAAATGAAATACTTACCTGTAAAATAAAACCTAAGCTTGCTACAATATAACTAATAGTTACATTGTAGCTAACTTAGGTTTTATTTTTATTTTACAGGTAAGTTTGTATTTATTTTAACTAGGTAGACTAGTTAGTAAATATTTATTAACTATTTACTAACTACCTAGTTAAAATAAATACAAATGTACCTGTAAAATAAAACCTAACCTGTGATACACTAACACCTAACCTTACACTACATTTAAATAAATTACATTAATTAAATACAATTAACTAAATTACAAAAAAAACTAAACACTAAATTACACAAAATAAAAAATAAATTATCAAATATTTAAACTAATTACACCTAATCTAATAGCCCTATCAAAATAAAAAAGCCCCCCCAAAATAAAAAAAACCCTAGCCTACAATAAGCT